>NW_025534067.1:170000-185000 GCF_020615455.1 Coregonus clupeaformis
TGTAAGGTAATATTACACCACGGGGCTTGATGGTATGTAAGGTCATGTTATACCACGGGGCTGGATGGCATGTAAGGTTATGTTATACCACGGGGCTGGATGGTATGTAAGGTTATGTTATACCACGGGGCTTGATGGTATGTAATGTTATGTATTACCACGGGATCTGGGTAGTATGTAATGTTATGTTATACTATGGGGCTGGATCGTATGTAAGATCATGTTATACTACGGGCTGGATGGTATGTAATGTTATGTTATACCACAGGGCTAAATAGTATGTAAGGTTATGTTATACCTTGGGGGGCTGGATGGTATGTAAGGTTATGTTATACCAAAGAGCTGGATGGTATGTAAGGTAATATTATACCACGGGGCTTGATGGTATGTAAGGTTATGTTATACCACAGGGCTGGATGGCATGTAAGGTTATTTTATACCACAGGGCTGGATGGTATGTAAGGTTATGTTATACCACGGGGCTTGATGGTATATAATGTTATATATTACCACGGGGTCTGGGTAGTATGTAATGTTATGTTATACTATGGGGCTGGATCGTATGTAAGATCATGTTATACTACGGGCTGGATGGTATGTAAGGTTTTGTTATACCACGGGCTGGATTGTATGTAAGTTTATGTTAAACTATGGGGCGAATGGTATGTAAGGTTATGTTATACCACAGGATTGGATGGTATGTAAGGCTATGTTATACCATGGTTTGGATGGTATGTAATTTTATGTTATACCACAGGGCTGGATGGTATGTAAGGTAATATTATACCACGGGGCTGGATGGCATGTAAGGTTATGTTATACTATGGGGCTGGATCGTATGTAAGATCATGTTATACTATGGGCTGGATGGTATGTAAGGTTATGTTATACCACAGGGCTAAATAGTATGTAAGGTTGTGTTATACCTTGGGGGCTGGATGGTATGTAAGGTTATGTTATCCCACTAGACTGGGTGGTTTGTAATGTTATGTTGTACCACAGGTCTGGATGGTATGTAAGGTTATGTTATCCCACTAGACTGGGTGGTATGTAAGGTTATGTTATACCATGGGGCTGGATGGTATGTAAGGATATTTAATACCACAGGGCTGGATGGTATGTAAGGTTATTTTAAACCATGTGGTTAGATGGTATGTAAGGTTATGTTATACAACGGGGGCTGGATGGTATGTAAGGTTATTTTATACCATGGGGGCTGGATGGTATGTAAGGTTATTTTATACCACGGGGGCTGGATGGTATGTAAGGTTATGTTATACCAATGGGGTTGGATTGTATGTAAGGTTATGTAATACCACAGGGCTGGACGGTATGTAAGGTTATGTTATACCACGGGGCTGGATGGTATGTAAGGTTATGTTATACCAAAGGGCTGGATGGTATGTAAGGTTATGTTATACCACGGGGCTGGATGGTATGTAAGGTTATGTTATACCACAGGGCTGGATGATATGTAAGGTTATGTTATACCACGTGGCTGGTTGGTACGTAAGGTTATGTTATACCACGGGGCTGGATGGTATGTAAGGTTATGTTATACCACGGGGCTGGATGGTATGTAAGGTTATGTTATACCACGGGGCTGGATGGTATGTAAGGTTATGTATACCACAGGGCTGAATGGTATGTAAGGTTATGTTATACAACGGGTCAGGATTGTATGTAAGGTTATGTTATACTATGGGGCTGGATGGTATGTCAGGTTATTTTATACCACAGGGGCTGGATGGTATGTAGGGTTATATTATACCACAGGGCTGGATGGTATGTAAGATTATGTTATACCACAGGGCTGGATGGTATGTAGGGTTATGTTATACCACAGGGCTGGATGGTATGTAGGGTTATGTTATACCACAGGGCTGGGTGGTATGTAAGGTTATGTTATACCAAGGGGCTGGATGGCATGTAGGGTTATGTTATACCACAGGGCTGGATGGTATGTAGGGTTATGTTATACCACAGGATTGGATGGTATGTAAGGTTATGTAATACCACAGGGCTGGATGGTATGTAGGGTTATGTTATACCACAGGGCTGGGTGGTATGTAAGGTTATGTTATACCACTGGGGCTGGATGGTATGTAAGGTTATGTTATACCACAGGGGCTGGATGGTATGTAGGGTTATGTTATACCAAATAGCTGGATGGTATGTAAGGTTATGTTATACCATGGGGCGGATGGTATGTAAGGTTATGTTATACCACAGGATTGGATGGTATGTAAGGTTATGTTATAGCACGGGGCTGGATTGTATGTAAGGTTATGTTATACCACAGAGCTGGGTGGTATGTAATGTTATGTTATACCACATGGCTGGATGGTATGTAAGGTTATATTATACCACTGGGGCTGGATGGTATGTAAGGTTATACCACGGGGGCTGGGTGGTATGTAATGTTAAGTTATATCACAGGGATGGATGGTATGTAATGTTATGTTATACCACATGGCTGGATGGTATGTAAGGTTATGTTATACCACTGGGTCTGGATGGTATGTAAGGTTATATCACGGGGGCTGGGTGGTATGTAATGTTATGTTATATCAAAGGGCTGGATGGTATGTAATGTTATGTTATACCACATGGCTGGATGGTATGTAAGGTTATGTTATACCACTGGGGCTGGATGGTATGTAAGGTTATACCACGGGGGCTGGGTGGTATGTAATGTTATGTTATATCACAGGGCTGGATTGTATGTAAGTTTATGTTAAACAATGGGGCGAATGGTATGTAAGGTTATGTTATACCACAGGATTGGATGGTATGTAAGGTTATGTTATACCACAGAGCTGGATGGTATGTAAGGTTATGTTATACCACAGGGCTGGGTGGTATGTAATGTTATGTTATACCACAGGGCTGGATGGTATGTAAGGTTATGTTATACCACGGGGCTGGATGGCATGTAAGGTTATGTTATACCACGGGGCTGGATGGTATGTAAGGTTATGTTATACCACGGGGCTTGATGGTATGTAATGTTATGTATTACCACGGGATCTGGGTAGTATGTAATGTTATGTTATACTATGGGGCTGGATCGTATGTAAGATCATGTTATACTACGGGCTGGATGGTATGTAATGTTATGTTATGTTATACCACAGGGCTAAATAGTATGTAAGGTTATGTTATACCTTGGGGGCTGGATGGTATGTAAGGTTATGTTATACCAAAGAGCTGGATGGTATGTAAGGTAATATTATACCACGGGGCTTGATGGTATGTAAGGTTATGTTATACCACAGGGCTGGATGGCATGTAAGGTTATTTTATACCACAGGGCTGGATGGTATGTAAGGTTATGTTATACCATGGGGCTTGATGGTATATAATGTTATATATTACCACGGGGTCTGGGTAGTATGTAATGTTATGTTATATCACAGGGCTGGATTGTATGTAAGTTTATGTTAAACAATGGGGCGAATGGTATGTAAGGTTATGTTATACCACAGGATTGGATGGTATGTAAGGTTATGTTATACCACAGAGCTGGATGGTATGTAAGGTTATGTTATACCACAGGGCTGGGTGGTATGTAATGTTATGTTATACCACAGGGCTGGATGGTATGTAAGGTTATGTTATACCACGGGGCTGGATGGCATGTAAGGTTATGTTATACCACGGGGCTGGATGTTATGTAAGGTTATGTTATACCACGGGGCTTGATGGTATGTAATGTTATGTATTACCACGGGATCTGGGTAGTATGTAATGTTATGTTATACTATGGGGCTGGATCGTATGTAAGATCATGTTATACTACGGGCTGGATGGTATGTAATGTTATGTTATGTTATACCACAGGGCTAAATAGTATGTAAGGTTATGTTATACCTTTGGGGCTGGATGGTATGTAAGGTTATGTTATACCAAAGAGCTGGATGGTATGTAAGGTAATATTATACCACGGGGCTTGATGGTATGTAAGGTTATATAATACCACAGGGCTGGATGTTATGTAAGGTTATTTTATACCACAGGGCTGGATGGTATGTAAGGTTATGTTATACCATGGGGCTTGATGGTATATAATGTTATATATTACCACGGGGTCTGGGTAGTATGTAATGTTATGTTATACTATGGGGCTGGATTGTATGTAAGTTTATGTTAAACTATGGGGCGAATGGTATGTAAGGTTATGTTATACCACAGGATTGGATGGTATGTAAGGCTATGTTATACCATGGGTTGGATGGTATGTAATGTTATGTTATACCACAGGGCTGGATGGTATGTAAGGTAATATTATACCACGGGGCTGGATGGTATGTAATGTTATGTTATACCACAGGGCTGGATGGTATGTAAGGTAATATTATACCACGGGGCTGGATGGCATGTAAGGTTATGTTATACTATGGGGCTGGATCGTATGTAAGATCATGTTATACTACGGGCTGGATGGTATGTAAGGTTATGTTATACCACAGGGCTGGATGGTATGTAAGTAATATTATACCACGGGGCTGGATGGCATGTAAGGTTATGTTATACTATGGGGCTGGATCGTATGTAAGATCATGTTATACTACGGGCTGGATGGTATGTAAGGTTATGTTATACCACAGGGCTAAATAGTATGTAAGGTTATGTTATACCTTGGGGGCTGGATGGTATGTAAGGTTATGTTATACCACAGGGCTAAATAGTATGTAAGGTTGTGTTATACCTTGGGGGCTGGATGGTATGTAAGGTTATGTTATCCCACTAGACTGGGTGGTTTGTAATGTTATGTTGTACCACAGGTCTGGATGGTATGTAAGGTTATGTTATACCACGGGGGCTGGGTGGAATGTAATGTTATGTTATACCACGGGCTGGATGGCATGTAAGGTTATGTTATCCCACTAGACTGGGTGGTATGTAAGGTTATGTTATACCATGGGGCTGGATGGTATGTAAGGATATTTAATACCACAGGGCTGGATGGTATGTAAGGTTATTTTAAACCATGTGGTTAGATGGTATGTAAGGTTATGTTATACAACGGGGGCTGGATGGTATGTAAGGTTATTTTATACCACGGGGGCTGGATGGTATGTAAGGTTATGTTATACCAATGGGGTTGGATTGTATGTAAGGTTATGTAATACCACAGGGCTGGATGGTATGTAACGTTATGTTATACCAAAGGGCTGGATGGTATGTAAGGTTATGTTATACCACGGGGCTGGATGGTATGTAAGGTTATGTTATACCACAGGCGGGTATGTAAGGAACCGGGGCTGGATGGTATGTGGTGTTATACAGGGCTGGATGGTATGTAAGGTTATGTTATACCACGTGGCTGGTTGGTACGTAAGGTTATGTTATACCACAGGGCTGAATGGTATGTAAGGTTATGTTATACCACGGGGCTGGATGGCATGTAAGGTTATGTTATAGCACGGGGCTGGATGGTATGTAAGGTTATGTTATACCACAGGGCTGGATGGTATGTAAGGTTATGTTATACCACAGGGCTGGATGGTATGTAAGGTTATGTTATACCACGGGGCTGGATGGTATGTAAGGTTATGTTATACCACAGGGCTGGATGGTATGTAAGGTTATGTTATACCACGGGGCTGGATGGTATGTAAGGTTATGTTATACCACAGGGCTGGATGGTATGTAAGGTTATGTTATACCACAGGGCTTGATGGTATGTAAGGTTATGTTATACCACAGGGCTGGATGGTATGTAAGGTAATGTTATACAACGGGTCAGGATTGTATGTAAGGTTATGTTATACTACAGGGCTAGATGGTATGTAAGGTTATGTTATACTAAGGGGCTGGATGGCATGTAAGGTTATGTTATGCCACATGTCTGGGTGGTATGTAAGGTTATGTTATACCACGGGTCAGGATGGTATGTATTTGTTTTCAATAAACATTGGAGAAGAAAAATAGTTTACATGTTGTCGACAATCTAAGCCAACCCCATCTGTTTTGACTCATAGTTGCGCACACGTCGGTTTTGTTGCTAAGTAACCAACCCATCTATAGCAGGGGTGTCAGACTGACTAATGGTTTTAGTTATTTCCTTTCAATTCATTTCAATTAAAACCTAGACAACCTGGTGAGGGCAGTTTCTAACTAATCAATTAAAACCTAGACAACCAGGTGAGGGCAGTTTCTAACTAATCAATTAAAACCTAGACAACCAGGTGAGGGCAGTTTCTAACTAATCAATTAAAACCTAGACAACCTGGTGAGGGCAGTTTCTAACAAATCAATTAAAACCTTGACAACCAGGTGAGGGCAGTTTCTAACTAATCAATTAAAACCTAGACAACCAGGTGAGGGCAGTTTCTAACTAATCAATTAAAACCTAGACAACCAGGTGAGGGCAGTTTCTAACTAATCAATGATGTTAATTGATCAATCAAGGACAAGGAAGGAGCTAAAACCTGCAGAGCTAAAAGAGTTTAACACCCGTCCTATAGATACAGTATAGCTATGTTTCATACAGCCAGAAGAGGGCACCAAAGACAAACACTGGGGACTGTGTCCCTGCCAGACACCAGAACCAGCTAGAGTACTAGAGCCAACGGAGAGAGGGACGATGAAAAGAAAGATGGAGAGAGAGAGAGAGAGAGAGAGATGGGGAAAGAGAGAGAGAGAGAGAGAGAGAGAGAGAGAGAGAGAGAGAGAGAGAGAGAGAGAGAGAGAGAGAGAGAGAGAGAGAGTCATCACTTGTAACACAGGCTGTCCAATGTTCAAAACATTGAATTGTGCATTCATATCTTTAAATAAATCTTACACTTGCACAATCATTGATTCAAAATACAAATCTATTGTGAAATACCAATGAAACGTTAATTTAGATCACCCACACACAAGCAACCGATAGTTTCACTGTGTCATTGTTCGTACGATCATTACAGTTTTTGCCCATAGCATCGATAATAAGGACATTCCGACTGGAGAACAGCTATATCTTCAAGTTTCTACTCCAGACTGTACCTACTGTATGTGTCACATGATTCTGTATCATATTACAGTATTACTGTACTAACTATACTATACAAAAACGGATAGTACTGTGAAGAACTGTATATGTAAAGGAATACCATTGTGATGTTGCAGTACTGTGTACAGTTTGAAAGTACAGTATGTGAAAAATAACCCAACCAATGACATCTTGTGGTGGCATTTTCTACAGAATGGTTGGACGACCTCCTCAAGGTGGAAGGGAACGGCTCTTCACTCAACAACAAGAGCTTGCCATCATTGAAATGGTGCGAGAAAATAATGCAATCCGACTTCGTGAGTTGCAACAACGCATAATTGCAAATGGAAATGAATTCAACAATATCAACTGGGTCAGCATTTCTACACTAAGTCGCATCCTACAGAAACATAACTTCAGAATGAAGCAGCTGTACAGGGTGCCATTTGAGAGGAACAGTGTCAGGGTCAAGGACTTGCGCCATGATTATGTGCAGGTATGTGTCACTTTACTTTACATACTATATATTGTGATGTGGGAATGAGGGTTTATGCTGCCACCTGCCCTGCCTGTAGCTTGTAGTTTTGGTCTATACTCACCCAACCCAGCCCCTACTTGTGTGAAAATATAGACATTGTAGTTCCTGTATGTGTTTTCAGTAACAATATTCAATATTTTCTGTTACAGACGGTTCTGGAGTTTGATGTCGCCGAACTGCCGCATTAGTTCATCTACGTGGATGAGGCAGGCTTCAATCTGGCCAAAACCAGGCGTCGGGGCCGTAACGTAGTTGGACAAAGGGCTGTTGTAAATGTCCCTGGGCAGCGTGGCGGAAATATCACCTTGTGTGCTGCAATTAGTGTCGAAGGAGTCCTGCATCATCATGCCACTCTAGCTCCCTACAATACAGGACAGATCATTGCATTTCTAGATGCACTACATGCAGTTTTGCAGGACAGACCACAGCAGCCCAGGTTTGTTGTCATCTGGGATAATGTTAGTTTCCACCGGGCTGCTCTGGTCCGAGATTGGTTCAACAACCATGATCATTTCACAGTTTTATACCTTTCCCCTTACAGCCCCTCTCTAAATGCAATCGAGGAATTCTTTTCAGCGTGGCGGTGGAAAGTATATGATCGGCAACCACATGCCCGCATGACTCTTCTGCAAGCAATGGAAGAGGCATGTGGAGACATTGAGGTGGGATCAATCCAAGGGTGGATTCGGCACACAAGGCGATATTTTCCCCGACGCCTAGCCCGCGAGGACATTGCCTGTGATGTTGACGAGGTCTTGTGGCCAGATCCGAACAGAAGGCGTGATCCATAATCCCCCCCGCCCCCCACCACACACAAAACAAGTATATGTTTTTTTCCCCCAATAGCAATTTATCCAGTAATTGTTTTGTTTCTTTTACTTTTGTTTGTTGCTAAATTTGATGTTAAGAATTTCTGTAAGAATGTTTGTTTTTTTGCAAAAACTTTTTTGTAAATACTGTTTGATTACTGCAGAAATTCTACTTTTGAGTTTTACAGAAGACAATGACAATAAAATGACAATAAAAATAGAAACACGAAGACTGCAGTGTTTTATATAAATCCCATCAGTGTGTTTCTGGTGATATGAAAGTGTAATTCAAATGTTGCTTGTGTGTATGGTTTTGTTGCAAGAATTTAATTTGTAGAAAGGAGTGTTAAGTTTTGATGGCAGTGTTTCATTTTGGCATATGTGAGTTGTTAATCTCCAAGTGCTATGTCTGATTGGCTTGTGTGTTGAGTTTTGACATAATGAGCCAAATTCTGCAAAAAGTGTGTAAGCAATAGGCAAAAACTGTAAATATTGTAGTACAAAATAGGTGATACATGTTTCATTATGGTACTACATGTAAATACATCCCTGTAAAAGTACTGCAGAAGTAGAGAGAATACTACAGACACAGTGGAATCATTGAACAAAATCTGAAATATTGATAAAAAAACAATACAGTACTGTAAAACATCAAATGCAGTGTTCCTCAACTTGCTTGTACTGTAAAAAGCTTAACATAGGAGTGATTACTGTACTTCTCACATTTTCATCAACTCTGTCTTGTGGTTTTGGCCACAGGTTCTCATCTACATCACAATGGATGTTTTCATTAGCCAAACATCTTGGAAAAAACCTTTGGCCATGGCGAATCCAGGCCTGACACTGGTCTGCCGTGATGTCATTGCATGCGTCATCCATGGCCTGGAGAAGAGTGACTTGTTCATGAGTGCGCCTATCATAAACCTTCCATCTCCATGTGGAGAAATATTCCTTAATCGGGTTAAGGAAAGGAGAGTATGGGGGTAAATACTGGGTGGTCAATTGTGCATGGGCCTGAAACCATGCTTGCATCATATGAGCATGGTGGAACCTGACATTATCACACACAATGACATAGGTCACGCCATCAGCTCTACAGGCCTGATCGAGCTCATCAAGGAAGGTTACAAGGGGACCATAGAAACGATGTCTGATAAAGAATGATGATGAAACATTACATCCATAGATAATGTAGTCTAATTGGTTCATGCTCCACGCTAATTGTGTCATGAACCCTGCGTCCTGAGTCTGTTCCTGCCTGTGTTGCTGTTTTTCTGCTCTGAATCTCCTGTTTCCTGAAGGTTCCTGAACGCACCCTGTCCGGTTGCCGGGCGACGTTGCTAGGCGGGTGATCTCTCGATTACCCGCACCTGCTTCTCATCAGCTTCGGCACACCTGGTCCTGATCATCACCCCTTCATAAGCTCTGACCTGACATCCATTCCCTGCCGGATCGTTAGCCATGAACATCATTCTCCCGGGACCTTCACCCAACCCCTGCCTGGTTGTCAGCGGGCCGTCATTGGATCTGCCACTTCACCTCCACCAACTCATCTCCGCCGCCCGCTCCGTCTCCTGGATTACTCTGCATCTTTTTGAATCTGTTACAGTTTTTTACAATCACTTTGGCACTAATTTCAGAACCTTGACGTCATTTTTCAAAACTCTAGACTCAAAACTCACAACCAATGATCAAAATGCACATTTTTCAAAACTCTAACACTTTTTTCAATTGCTTGGATACAATACACATAAAACTAAGATCATTTGTTCATTTAACAAAAGTCACCTGTTCAATATGACACAACTTAACATCAAAGTACTACTATTTCAAAAGGCAATTCGCACATTACATTTCAGATGAGTGTCTACTCATTTCATTACAATTATCCAACTATCAATTGATACAACTGCTCAAAATGATAAGTAACTGTTGCATTACTCTTAATGCATAGTTGTATGGAAACAGACAAACAATATTCCATGTTTAGATCATGAAAGTTTCAAAGTAACGAGATTCATTGTCACCAATTAGCGTGGAGCATGAACCAATTAGACTACATTATCTATGGATGTAATGTTTCATCATCATTCTTTATCAGACATCGTTTCTATGGTCCCCTTGTAACCTTCCTTGATGAGCTCGATCAGGCCTGTAGAGCTGATGGCGTGACCTATGTCATTGTGTGTGATAATGTCAGGTTCCACCATGCTCATATGATGCAAGCATGGTTTCAGGCCCATGCACAATTGACCACCCAGTATTTACCCCCATACTCTCCTTTCCTTAACCCGATTAAGGAATATTTCTCCACATGGAGATGGAAGGTTTATGATAGGCGCACTCATGAACAAGTCACTCTTCTCCAGGCCATGGATGACGCATGCAATGACATCACGGCAGACCAGTGTCAGGCCTGGATTCGCCATGGCCAAAGGTTTTTTCCAAGATGTTTGGCTAATGAAAACATCCATTGTGATGTAGATGAGAACCTGTGGCCAAAACCACAAGACAGAGTTGATGAAAATGTAGAAGTACAGTAATCACTCCTATGTTTTGCTTTTTACAGTACAAGCAAGCAAGTTTATGTTTTACAGTACTGTATTGTTTTTCATCAATATATTTCAGATTTTGTTCAATGATTCCACTGTGTCTGTGGTGTTCTCTCTACTACTGCAGTACTTTTACAGGGATGTATTTACATGTAGTACCATAATGAAACATTTATCACCTATTTTGTACTACAATATTTAATGATTGTACGAACAATGACACAGTGAAACTATCGGTTGCTTGTGTGTGGGTGATCTAAATTAACGTTTCATTGGTATTTCACAATACATTTGTATTTTGAATCAATGATTGTGCAAGTGTAAGATTTATTTAAAGATATGAATGCACAATGCAATGTTTTGAACATTGGACAGCCTGTGTTACAAGTGATGACCGTTTTGAGTTTTGTGTCTAGAGTTTTGAAAAATGACGTCAAGGTTCTGAAATTAGTGCCAAAGTGATTGTAAAAAACTGTAACAATCACCCATATTAGCAAACTTATTTCATTTCAAACATCACATTTCTCTAGTATAGGCTACGATATCAGCAAAATGCTTTTGATAAGTGATCGGTATCGATCATTTCTGTTTTTCATCCCAGTTCTACTACTTACTGTGAGGATGCTATGAGGATTATTGTGTGTGTGTGTGTGTGTCTGTGTGTTTGTGACAAACCAGTATCTTTGATGAGGGGCCAGGTGCTGATCTGGCAAAGACCTCACCTCCAGCTTCACACCTCACAACACCTCTGGAGGTCAGATTTAAACCCTGCAGGGTAAACACCGTGCTTTACATTTAACAGACACTCTTACCCAGGCTTACTTAAAGTTAATGGATGCATATATGTTTTGTGTAATTATTTTTTTCATACCTTCCCCCAGTGGGAATCGAACCCACAACCCTGGCATTGCAAACACCATGCTCTACCAACTGAGCTACATCCATGCCACAATTCAGACTACTGCCCATAATAATTCCTATCTAAACCTTTCGGCTTGTGAAACCCCCAGACAGAGGTGCGAAATTCCTCAACTTGAGGAGCTTCAAACATCAGAACAATGGCCTGACAACACCTGAGACATTTTTTAGGAAGATGGCATCTGCCATAGACAAGGGTGAAAATAAAAACAACATGCAGGTTTTCTTTTAAATGTGTTGTTTATTTTAAAGTGCAGATACCCAAAACTGAAATTTAAGTTGAACATGCATCGCTAAATATATTACAAAATTACAGATGTACATTTTAAAAAGGGGTTTAAGGATATTTTTGAGCCCCATCAGCTATTGGTGATTTCGTGCTGACTGGCCTAGCTGTCAAGCCATTCCAAAATCTTATCCTTCTCCACCAAAATATTTTCTTGACACCCCATAGTCAAACAACAGTTCTTCCTGCACCGGAATGTCTCGTTGGGCAATGAAAAGGATGCAATGGCCTAGGCGACAACACCTTGGGTGGGCAATTGTCTTCAAAATGAATGTTCATATATAACATGCCATTCCCCATGCATTATGCTGTTGGGTCAGGGAGGAGGGAGGTTGAAATGCTGGGAAAAACAACTCCACAGAAGATCCACACAGCATTTAAACATTTCTCAAATGAAAGTAACAGCATTAGAATATATATAGGGTTGCCTAATCACACATTTGACATTTTGGAAGGATTTAACCTATTTGAAAAAAGTTGAAAGGCAACGTGGATCTACTGTGGAGTAGTTCTTCCCAGCACTTCAACCAAATCAGATTTATATTACATATTGCCTGGTGTGATTTAAAATGGAAAGAAAGCTCTAATCTTTACCCAAATGGTCTCAAATTAAAGGCCTGTTGGTAATTTCAGTGGAACCATCCAACCCAAGTAGCTATTCAACCTCAAAACTACCTGGTTTTGCTGTACATTCAAAACAGCAACATAATGTGAAACTTCTTGTGGGCATTTAACAATGACAGAAAATCTTTTCCCAACTGGTCTCAAATGAGCTGTACTCTCAGGCCCATGTGATAAAGGGTTTTACTAGGTAGGGAGTGTAGAACAAGATGCATGGAGCTCCAGAGGTCACAAGGTCAATGTGGGCCTGCATGGATGTCAGCAGGGCATGAGGGAGAAACCCCCAAGTGAAAAGGTGTGTCTGTGTGTGTCTGTGTGAGTGAGTGAGCCTGTCCTACAGGGGGCCAGAGCAGGCAGCCCCTTTCTCCTAGCCTGCTGCACCTCTGGATGACCAGGGAGTGAGCTGTACTCTCAGGCCCATGGGTGAGAGTGTTTTAATAGGCAGAGAGTGTTTAAATAGAGGCATGGAGGTCCATGGAGTGAGCTGTACTCTCAGGCCCATGGGAGATGTCCTTTACTAGGCAGGGAGTGTAGAACAAGATGCATGGTGCTCCAGAGGTCACAAGGTCAATGTGGGCCTGCATGGATGTCAGCAAAAATACCTGTGGGAGTTTCAAAATGACAGAAAGCACTAATCTTTTCCCAAATGGTCTCAAATTATAGGCCTGATCACCCTGGACCAATGCCTGTTGGTAATTTCAGTAGAACCAATCAACTCAAGTAGCTATTCAACCTCAAAACGACCTGGTTTTGCTGTACATTCAAAACAGCAGTATAGTGCAAAACTAACTGTGTGCGTTTCAAAATGACAGAAAGCTCTAATCTTTTCCCAAATGGTCTCAAATTATAGGCCTGATCACCCTGGACCAATGGGAGAAGGCACAAGTGAATAGGTGTGTCTGTGTGAGTGAGTGAACCTGTCCACAGGAGGGCAGAGCAGGCAGCCCCTAAGAGCTGTTCTCCTAGTGAAAACCATCCGATTTCCAGGTGAACGGTTAAGTGGGGTTTGCCCCCCCTTGGGGTCCCCCCCCCAACCCAGCCATGGACCCCCAGCACGCCCATGTGTGAGTCAGGAGCCATCCCCTGGTTCTCCTAGTGAAAACCGTCCGATTACATGGTGAACGGTTAAGGGGGGTTTGCCCCCCCCTTGGGGTCCCCCCCCCAACCCGGCCATGGGCACTCAGCACTCCCATGTGTGAGTCAGGAGCCACCCCCTTGTTCTCCTAGTGAAAACCATCCTAAAATGACAGGTGGCGGCCCCTTTTGGTCGAATCCGGGTGGGGGGGTTTGCCCCCCCTTGGGGTCCCCCCCCAACCCGGCCATTGGCACCCAGCACTCCATTTGTGATTCAGGAGCCATCCCCTGGTTCTCCTAGTGAAAACCGTCCTAAAATGACAGGTGGCGGCCCCTTTTGGTCGAATCCGGGTGGGGGGTTTGCCCCCACTTGGGGTCTCCCCCCCAACCCGGCCATGGGCACCCAGCACGTCCATGTGTGAGTCAGGAGCCATCCCCTGTTTCTCATAGTGAAAACCGTCCTAAAATGACAGGTGGCGCCCCCTTGTGGACGATTCCGGGTGGGCCCCGCCCTTGGGGGTCTCCCCCAAGCCAGCCATGGGCACCAACCCGCCCATGTATGACTGAAGGAGCCCTACTCTAGTTTAATTAGTGAAATCCGTCCTAAAATGCGAATTCGCGCCACCCCATGGCTGAAAATCAGCTGGGGGGCAGTGCACCCACACCCCCACCTCCCCCCCACCCCCAACCCCCAAACCCCTTGGTGTCTCCACCAAGACAGACATGAGCACCCATCCTGGGCATGTGTGACTGAAGGAAGCCTCCTCTGGTTCTCCAAGTGAAATCCGTCCTAAAATGTGAAACGGCGCCACCCCATGACCGAAAATCAACTGGGGGGCAGTGCACCCACACCCCACCCACCCCCACCCCCAACCCCCAAGCCCCTTGGGGTCTCCCCCAAGCCAGACATGAGCACCCATCCTGGGCATGTGTGACTGAAGGAGCCCTCCTCTGGTTCTCCTAGTGAAATCCGTCCTAAAATGCGAAATGGCGCCACCCCATGGCCGAAAATCAGCTGGGGGGCAGTGCACCCCCACCCCCAACACCCCCCCATCCCCAACACACAAGCCCCTTGGGTTCTCCCCCAAGCTGGACATGAGCACCCATCCTGGGCATGTGTGACTGAAGGAGCCCTCCCCTGGTTCTCCTAGTGAAAACCGATGGGATATCATGTGGGGGTGTCTGACCCTCCACCCCAATCCGACCAAGTGCACCCATGTCGG
>NW_025534067.1:190000-287154 GCF_020615455.1 Coregonus clupeaformis
AGTCAGTCTGAAACCCCCTTTTTTTTTTTTTTTTTTGGTCATTTAGCAGACACTCTTATCCAGAGCGACTTACAGGAGCAATTAGGGTTAAGTGACTTGCTCAAGGGCACATCGACAGATTTTTCACCTAGTTGGCTCAGGGATTAGAACCAGCGACCTTTTGGTTACTGGCACAATGCTCTTAACAACTAAGCTACCTGCCGCCCATGGGTTGGTTACTTAGCAACAAAACCAACGTGTGCGCAACTATGAGTCAAAACAGATGGGGTTGGCTTAGATTGTCGACAACATGTAAACTATTTTTCTTCTCCAATGTTTATTGAAAACAAATACATTTGCAAAATGAGGACTTGTTGTCTCTCAAATACACGGTTAAAGTTGTTGGTTAGTTAGCAAATATTACTTATTCTTTAGTGTAAAAATGTGGATTCCAAAAGGCTTTAAATATAAAGGCAGGTGTCCTTATATTCAAATATGGATCTTGAAGGGGAGTTATTAAATACATTTTGAACACTTCTTTTCAGTGGCTGTAAGAATTTTTACTTTGTCCCCGGGTGTTGTTCAACAACTTCCATGAGAAACATAAGCCATAAAATATTTCAATATTTCAAATCTTTATTATGTTATAGTCCTAGTTAAATTCTCTCTTAAAAATAACGTTTTTGTCATGATTATTGTATTTATTTATTTTTAATTTAAGATTTTCACTTTCCAAACTGATAGTTTGTTGTAATTATCCATTTAAGAAAATCAACCCCTTCCTACAATCAAGTTTCAAGTTTTTTATGTCACGTGAACAAGTACAGTGAAATGCCTTTCTTGCAAACTCTAAACACAACAATGCAGTAATCAATATCAAAGTAGTACTAAAAATAACATAAGGTAGAACAAAAACAGGAGAATTAAGCAAGCTTTATACAGGGTCAGTTCCAGTACTATATTTCCAATGTCATACCAAGTATATACTACATATATATACTATATACTATATATATATATATATATATATATATATATATATATATACTATAAGGATACTGGAGTGATGGAGGAAGATACACTACATGACATCTGCTCTGTCCAACATCTCGTTCCAAAATCATGGGCATTAATATGAAGTTGGTCCCCCCACTGATGTTGGCCGTAAGGGTCTTCCCCAAACTGTTTCCACAAAGTTGGAGGCACAGAATCATCTAGAATGTCATTGTATGCTGTAGAGTTAAGATTTCCCTTCACTGGAACTAAGGGGCCTAGCACGAACCATGAAAAACAGCCCCAGACCATTATTCCTCCTCCACCAAACTTTACAGTTGGCACTATGCATTCGGGCAGGTAGCATTCTCCTGGCATTCGCCAAACAAGATTTGTCCGTAGGACTGCCAGATGGTGAAGCGTGATTCATCACTCCAGAGAACGCGTTTCCACTGCTCCAGAGTCCAACGGTGGCGAGCTTTACACCACTCCAGCCGACGCTTGGCATAGCACATGGTGATCTTAGGCTTGTGTGCGGCTGCTTGGCAATGGAAACCCATTTCATGAATCTCCCAATTAACAGTTATTGGGCTGATGTTGCTTCCAGAGGCAGTTTGGAACTCGGTAGTGAGTGTTGCAACCGAGAACAGACAAGTTTTACGCGCTTCAGCACTCAGCGGTCCCATTCTGTGAGCTTGTGTGGCCTACCACTTCACGGCTGAGCCGTTGCTGCTCCTAGAAGTTTCCACTTCACAATAACAGCACTGACCGTTGACCGGGGCAGCTCTAGCAGGGTAGAAATTTGACGAACTGACTTGTTAGAAAGGTGGCATCCTATGATCGGTGATCCGATCCTGTAGGTTCATGCTCTACAACATTCGGAGAGTACGACCCTGCCTTACACAGGAAGCGGCACAGGTCCTAATCCAGGCACTTGTCATCTCCCGTCTGGATTACTGCAACTCGTTGTTGGCTGGGCTCCCTGCCTGTGCCATTAGACCCCTACAACTCATCCAGAACGCTGCAGCCCGTCTGGTGTTCAACCTTCCCAAGTTATCTCACGTCACCCCGCTCCTCCGCACACTCCACTGGCTTCCAGTTGAAACTCGCATCTGCTACAAGACCATGGTGCTTGCCTACGGAGCTGTGAGGGGAACGGCACCTCCGTACCTTCAGGCTCTCATCAGTCCCTACACCCAAACGAGGGCATTGCGTTCATCCACCTCTGGCCCACCTCCGCCTTCCTTTAGGTCTGCTGGCTCCCCTACCTCTGCGGAAGCACAGTTCCCGCTCAGCCCAGTCAAAACCTTTCGCTGCTCTGGCACCCCAATGGTGGAACAAGCTCCCTCACGACGCCAGGACAGCGGAGTCACTCACCACCTTCCGGAGACACTTGAAACCCCACCTCTTTAAGGAATACCTGGGATAGGATAAAGTAATCCTTCTACCCCCCTTACCCCACCCCCCCTAAAAAAATATTTAAAAAATAACATATTGTAAAGTGGTTAACCCACTGTCTATAAGGTGAATGCACCAATTTGTAAGTCGCTCTGGATAAGAGTGTCTGCTAAATGACGTAAATGTAAATGTAAGTTGTGTTCATTAATTGGTGTGTTTATTAAGTAGTGTGTTTCTGGATAAGAGTGTGTGTTATTGCATTCTTATTTTTAAATGAACCAAACTAAGTTAAGGAACACAAAAGAGTGGATACAGGTGCTAAAATGAAGCTACCAAGTTGAAAAAAACACCATTATTTCAGGACATAAAACTCTGAAAACTCTAAGTCAAACCAACAATAAACCTAGTTGGCAGCTGCATTGTGTTCACACTCTGAGAAGGTTTTGAAATGGACTATTTCCTAAGTAATTTCACTCTGATAAATAACAGAGAGAAATTAATTAAGATTATTGTTTTTTACCAACATTCACAGACACAATGGATTAAGATTATTGTCTGTGAATGTTGGTTAAAAAAAATAAAGACAAGACAGTGCAGGTTCAACACTTGCAATATAAGTGACACAGACCAAATCCAAACCTTAAAAAAAGCACAACACAATAAATTACTCAAAAACATTTTTTATTAAACAGAGCAAACCTTGGAACATTATAAAGAATCACACCAACATGGAAAATAGATTAGACAGTTTGAATAAATTACACACATTTTATGATCTGAACAAGCACACTAAAATAGAAAACCACACAACACAAAATCAGAACAGTGTAAATGTGAGTGAGTCTTTAAGAGTCTTGGTAAGAGGTGCTGCTGTTTCCTTTCTCCCCTTGTTGAGTCTTGAAGTGGGTCGGCTCCCCTTCCTTCTGGCTGACAGAGGTCTCCCCTCTTTCCTTGTGCACCTTCTCATCCAGCTTCCTCCTCCTTGAGGCAATGGCTTTTTTGAGTCGGTCTTCATTTGAATTCAGCTGCTGCATACCTTGCATCGTGACAATGGGGGAGGTGAGGGGCGACTTGCTCTTCAATTTGATGGGTGAGACTAGCAGGGGGCTGACGGCGACCACCATGCGGCGCCTGAGGATGAGCTGCTTCTTGCTCGGGGTATGGTACTGCTCCAGCTCAGGCATGGTCAACTTGGAGGGTGTCTTCAGGCACAGCAAACACAAAAGAGAACATATATATATTAAAACATGCACGTTTGACTGTTAGATGGTGTACAAGCACATTTGGTAATCTAATGTGTGGTGTCGGAATAGCTGATCTTACCACAGGTTGTCTGGCCGTCCGTTCCTCATCCTCGACCTCTTCCTCCTCCGAGTCCCTGGAGGACGGGCCAGACTCCTGGTACATCACCTTGGTCTCTTCGGGGTGGTGCTCCCCTCGGAGAGGGAGTCCTCCTCTCTTGCCTTCCGCTTTCTTTTGAAGAGGTGGAGGCCTGGTTCTCGGTGGTGACAGAGGTATCTTCTCCCTTTAATGCTGCCTCGATGAGTGCCCTGGTTTCACTGGCTTGGGACGGATTTAAATTGATGGCATAAAATGTATCTGCGGTCTGGATGTCGTGGCACATGAAGTTGGCCACCCTTTCCCTGTCAGCCTTCGGGAGCAAGTTTTTGACCTGTAAGACACAAGCAAAAAAGACACACACACACACACACACACACACAGACACAAATAAATAAAAATAATTGATATTATTTCAGACAACAGTGGAATAGGATCTTACAGTACTTCTATTCATATCTAATCTGACTTACATGAGTGACAATGGAGGTCCGCAGGTCAGTGAAGGTAGGAGTTTCAGGCAGACCCATCTCCTTCCATACCTCCCTCAGGTAGGCAGGCAGGTTCTTGAGCTGAGTGCTTGTAGAATTGAAAAAAAAGTGCTGGGACTTCTTTCCCCCTGGGAGGCAGTGCTTGAATTTGAGGAAGTCTAAAAAACCAAGTGTACTCATCCTTTGTCAGCGACATCTGGACCATGCCATGGTCTCTATTCGTTTTGTGTTCCTCCACCTATTAGAAATTGAACAGAAAAAACACACAAATGACGCAAAGGCGACTGCAATTGTTTCCAAAAACAACCAACCAACCAAACAAACAAATAAACACATTCAGGTGTACGTTTATAGACTTACAGTGATCAGATACATCCCAGACTGGTCACATTTAGCCTCCTCCACCAACAGGTTCTTATCCAGGCCCGGTCTATGGCCGTCTATGGAGGTAAAGTAGGCCCACAGGTATCCATTAAACTGGTACTGATTTTTCTGTGTCCTTGTTTCTTCCAAGGTTTCTGTGGGGACATGAAAATAATAACAGGCATCTTTACACTGCACTCTATACATGTCTGACGTTTATATGTGTGTAATAACAGTGACATCACAGATTTAGAAACAATTACTCAGCACTTCTGGGATCTTGGCCTTGGCAAGAGACTGGCACTCCAGCAGGGTCTTTCTGGAAACAACCTTGGCTTCCTTGCTGTCTTTCACCTACACACACACACACACACACACACACACACACACACACACACACACACAAATCATACAATCAATTACTGCATTGTCAATGAACGCTGATGAGACTAAAAAGAAAGAACTCTGCTTACCCCCTTATTTTGTCATGGTTAGTCAGGAAAATGAGATTGGATTGGTAGGTCTCATCCTTCGCCATGTAGTTCAACAATTGCGTCACCCTTTTGATCTTTCCGGCACAATTTTCCCTTAGCTTATAATTTGGATTGGGGCCCTCACAGGTCTTCCTGAATCCCTCAAGAAACACACCTGTCAAAGAAACATAACATTTTAGACAATAATTACAATCTCATGAGGCAACAATAATCAGTCAGGCTGTTTAAAAAAAAAAAAAATTCCAACACAAACACTTGCCACTATTTAAAGAAACAGTACTTACTGATGGCAGAGCCCGGGAAGATAAGTTTGCTGCCAGATCTGGACGCTGTAGCCTCCTCTGTCTGGTCCCCTGAACCTGTCACTTGGTCCAGCTGCAGCTCCTCTTGGGCTGTGTCTGCCTCGGCCTGAAAGCTGAGGGACCTCTTTGCCGACCTCTCCTTTGCCGGACTCACCCTGAGAATCCCCATCTGCCTTTTCAGTAGCTGGTACCTCTTCCTCACTCTATGCAGCTCAGAGATCAGCTTCAGGTTGTCCTCTCTAATGGATTGGATGGTCTCACTTTTCTTGGTCAGGGCCTCATCCCTCTCTTTCACAGCTTTCTGCAGCCTCAAAAGTGGTGCTTGGCAGTGGCAGTAATCATTAGTGCAGCCCTCTTCCTCCTCTTCCTCTGCAAAAGTATCTAAAAAGTTATCCTCCTCTTCTTCTTGCCTCGCAGTCTCCACAATATCAAAATCGGTGGCCACTGGGATCCTGTCACTGGACACCGCTCCTGCCTGATATTGACACGGCCCCACTGCCAATTACAAAGGAGAATACTCTCCTCAGTGTTCCGAACGTTGTGTACTTGCCTAAGGTGCTGACTGAAGCCAACCACAACCTTAAAGCAAAGTGGACATGAACGAAATAGAGAACGCACTGGAGCCATCTATATTATTGAAAAGTGAAATAACAGTAAATAAAAACCTTTACACAATCACTTCAGCTATCCAGAAAGTACAATGCTCCAGGCTGCTTAGTTGCTGCTTATAAACACATCTGAGACCACTCCCTCCACCCTTCCTCTGCCTGTCAGCCTCTAGTCAAACACATTCTATTTCCACAACAAACTCCTCCACTTAACACACCTCCAACTCCTCCCCCTTGCTGTCAGCTCACAGTCAAATTCAGTCTTTTACCATTACATCAATTCATCATTCAGTCAATTCCATACCTGTTATAAAAAAATTACACTATGGCTTTAACTAATAAAGTCCACTACTGGGATACTGTCACGATCGTCTGACGAAGGAGCAGACCAATACGCAGCGCGTTGAGTGAACATGATGACTTTAATAGATAAAGCACGTAAATACAAACAAAAGACGATAGTGAAGTCCAACAGTGACTAGGACTGAAACGGAACAAAAACCCACAAACACACAGTGAAACCACAACAGTTTAAATATGGCTCCCAATCAGAGATAACGAGCCGACAGCTGTCACTCGTTACCTCCGATTGGGAGTCACATGAATAATACCCACCACAACATAGAAATACACCCAAAAGAAAATGAACAACCCTGGCTCAATAATCAAAGTCCATGGAGCCAGAGTGTCACAGTACCCCCCCCTAAAGGTGCGAACTCCGGGCGCACCAGCATACAGTCTAGGGGAGGGTCTGGGTGGGCGTCTGTCCATGGTGGCGGCTCTGGCACTGGTCGTGGTCCCCACCCCACCATAGTCACTACCCGCTTACGTAGCCTCCTCCAAATGACCACCCCCCAACTAAACCCCACAGGATTAAGGGACAGCACTGGACTAAGAGGCATCACCGGACTCAGGGGCAGCACCGGACTAGGGGCAGCACCGGGCTAAGGGGCAGCACCGGGCTAAGGGGCAGCACCGGACTAAGGGGCAGCACCGGACTGAATGGCGGATCCTGGCTGGCTGGCTCTGGCGGATCCTGGCTGGACGGCTCATGGCTGGCTGACGGATCTGGCTGCTCATGGCTGGCTGACGGATCTGGCTGCTCATGGCTGGCTGACGGACCTGGCTGCTCATGGCTGGCTGACGGATCTGGCTGCTCATGGCTGGCTGACGGATCTGGCCGATCCTGTCTGGCGGAAGGCTCTGGCTGATCCTGTCTGGCGGAAGGCTCTGGCTGATCCTGTCTGGCGGAAGGCTCTGGCTGATCCTGTCTGGCGGAAGGCTCTGGCTGATCCTGTCTGGCGGAAGGCTCTGGCTGATCCTGTCTGGCGGAAGGCTCTAGCGGCTCCTGTCTGGCGGAAGGCTCTAGCGGCTCCGGTCTGGCGGGACGGCTCTGAAGGCTCATGGCAGACGGGCGGCTTTGCAGGTTCAGTACAGACGGGCGGCTTTAGCGCCGTTGGGCAGACGGGCAGTTCAAGCGCCGTTGGGCAGACGGGCAGTTCAGGCGCCGTTGGGCAGACGGGCAGTCCAGGCGCCGTTGGGCAGACGGGCAGTTCAGGCGCCGTTGGGCAGACGGGCAGTTCAGGCGCCGTTGGGCAGACGGGCAGTTCAGGCGCCGTTGGGCAGACGGGGCAGTTCAGGCGCCGTTGGGCAGGACGGCAGACTCTGGCCGTCTGAGGCGCACCTTAGGCCTGGCGCGTAGTGCCGGAACTGGAGGTACCGGGCTGAGGACACGCATCTCAGGGCTAGTGCGGGGGAGAAGGAACAGGCCGGACCGGGCTGGCGACGCGCACCGTAGACTTGGTGCGGGTGGCAGGAACAGGCCGGGTCGGGCTGGCGACGCGCACCGTAGACTTGGTGCGGGTGGCAGGAACAGGCCGGACCGGGCTGGCGACAGCGCACCGTATCCCTGGTGCGAGTGGCCGGAACAGGCCGGGTCGGGCTGGCGACGCGCACCGTATCCCTGGTGCGAGTGGCCGGAACAGGCCGGGCCGGGCTGTCGACGCACACCGTATCCTTGGTGCGTGGAGCAGGAACAGGCCGGGCAGGGCTGTCGACGCACACCGTATCCTTGGTGCGTGGAGCAGGAACAGGCCGGGCAGGGCTGTCGACGCACACCGTATCCTTGGTGCGTGGAGCAGGAACAGGCCGGGCAGGGCTGTCGACGCACACCGTATCCTTGGTGCGTGGAGCAGGAACAGGCCGGGCTGGGCTGGCGACGCGCACCGTATCCCTGGTGCGAGTGGCCGGAACAGGCCGGGCCGGGCTGGCGGGCGCACCATATCCCTGGTGCGTGGAGCAGGAACAGGCCGGGCTGGGCTGGCGACGCGCACCGTATCCCTGGTGCGAGTGGCCGGAACAGGCCGGGCCGGGCTGGCGAAGCGCACCATATCCCTGGTGCGTGGAGCAGGAACCGGCCGGGCTGGGCTGGTGACGCACACCGTAGGTTCTGTGCGTGGAGCAGGAACAGGCCGGGCTGGGCTGGCGACGCACACCGTAGGTTCTGTGCGTGGAGCAGGAACAGGCCGGGCTGGGCTGGCGACGCACACCTTAGGTTCTGTGCGTGGAGCAGGAACAGGCCGGGCTGGGCTGGCGACGCACACCGTAGGTTCTGTGCGTGGAGCAGGAACAGGCCGGGCTGGGCTGGCGACGCACACCGTAGGTTCTGTGCGTGGAGCAGGAACAGGCCGGGCTGGACTGGCGACGCACACCGTAGACTTGGTGCGGGTGGCAGGAACAGGCCGGGTCGGGCTGGCGACGCGCACCGTAGACTTGGTGCGGGTGGCAGGAACAGGCCGGACCGGGCTGGCGACAGCGCACCGTATCCCTGGTGCGAGTGGCCGGAACAGGCCGGGTCGGGCTGGCGACGCGCACCGTATCCCTGGTGCGAGTGGCCGGAACAGGCCGGGCCGAGCTGTCGACGCACACCGTATCCTTGGTGCGTGGAGCAGGAACAGGCCGGGCAGGGCTGTCGACGCACACCGTATCCTTGGTGCGTGGAGCAGGAACAGGCCGGGCAGGGCTGTCGACGCACACCGTATCCTTGGTGCGTGGAGCAGGAACAGGCCGGGCAGGGCTGTCGACGCACACCGTATCCTTGGTGCGTGGAGCAGGAACAGGCCGGGCTGGGCTGGCGACGCGCACCGTATCCCTGGTGCGAGTGGCCGGAACAGGCCGGGCCGGGCTGGCGAGCGCACCATATCCCTGGTGCGTGGAGCAGGAACAGGCCGGGCTGGGCTGGCGACGCGCACCGTATCCCTGGTGCGAGTGGCCGGAACAGGCCGGGCCGGGCTGGCGAAGCGCACCATATCCCTGGTGCGTGGAGCAGGAACCGGCCGGGCTGGGCTGGTGACGCACACCGTAGGTTCTGTGCGTGGAGCAGGAACAGGCCGGGCTGGGCTGGCGACGCACACCGTAGGTTCTGTGCGTGGAGCAGGAACAGGCCGGGCTGGGCTGGCGACGCACACCTTAGGTTCTGTGCGTGGAGCAGGAACAGGCCAGGCTGGGCTGGCGACGCACACCGTAGGTTCTGTGCGTGGAGCAGGAACAGGCCGGGCTGGGCTGGCGACGCACACCGTAGGTTCTGTGCGTGGAGCAGGAACAGGCCGGGCTGGACTGGCGACGCACACCGTGGGCTTGATGCGTGGAGTAGGAACAGGCCGGTCCGTACTGGGAACACACACCACTGGCTTTAACTGGGGATCAGGAACGGGCCGGACCGGACTGGTAACACACATCAGTCTCTCACGCCGTGCCGCAACAACTTCCCTTCCTCTACTCGCCAATGGCTCCCGTAATCCGATAGCCTTCTCTCCACGTCTCCCTGTGGCAGCCTCCTGCTGCCCAGCCGCCAAGCCATGTGCCCCCCAAAAACTTTTGGGGTTGCCTCTCGTCCTTCCAACGATGACCCTGCTGACGCCGTTGCTCCTCTCTCGCCAGGGCCTTGATCTTCCCCCAAGGTCCCTTGCCCCCGAGCATGTCCTCCCAGGACCACGATTTGCCCACCTGGGCCATCGCCAGCCTCTCGATCTCCTTACCAGGCGCCTCCTCCCATGTCCAGTCTCTTTGCTCCTGGACACGCTGCTTGGTCCTTTTATGGTGGGTTTTTCTGTCACGATCGTCTGACGAAGGAGCAGACCAATACGCAGCGCGTTGAGTGAACATGATGACTTTAATAGATAAAGCACGTAAATACAAACAAAAGACGATAGTGAAGTCCAACAGTGACTAGGACTGAAACGGAACAAAAACCCACAAACACACAGTGAAACCACAACAGTTTAAATATGGCTCCCAATCAGAGATAACGAGCCGACAGCTGTCACTCGTTACCTCCGATTGGGAGTCACATGAATAATACCCACCACAACATAGAAATACACCCAAAAGAAAATGAACAACCCTGGCTCAATAATCAAAGTCCATGGAGCCAGAGTGTCACAGATACTCTACTGTACAAATACATTTCAAATGTTCTGTCCTTTGACTGTTTTTGATGAATTTATCAATGGAATGGCTGACTTGATTGCTTTCCCATGGCAATTAGTTACAATGGAATTTGACATAAGATATATTGTTAAAATTTCCCGTTTAAGATATGAAGGGGACCATGTACTGTATTCATATTGATATCTGTAGAGCTACAGGTGACCCTGAACATGTGGCAAAAGGAATTTTGCTAATTGAATAAACAGGAGCAGAGTTATAGCATAACCTTTAAACCAATGTTGTCAAAAAGGGCAACAACTCGGATGGGTTAAACTGAATGAACCGCCACACGAAGCTAGAATAACTCTGTGGCTTGTCCACCCCAACCTCCCCCAGATTACAATGGCCTGACAACACCTGAGACATTTTTTAGCAAGATGGCATCTGCCAAAAGTGTGTTGAATAGACAAGGATGAAAATGAAAACAACATGCAGGTTTTCTTTTAAATGTGTTGTTTATTTTAAAGTGCAGATACCCAAAACTGAAATTTAAGTTGAACATGCATGGCTAAATATATTACAAAATTACAAATTTACATTTTAAAAAAGGGGTTTAAGGATATTTTTGAGTCCCATCAGCTATTGGTGATTTCGTGCTGACTGGCCTAGCTGTCAAGCCATTCCAAAATCTTATCCTTCTCCACCAAAATATTTTCTTGACACCCCATAGTCAAACAACAGTTCTTCCTGCACCGGAATGTCTCGTTGGGCAATGAAAAGGATGCAATGGCCTAGGCGACAACACCTTGGGTGGGCAATTGTCTTCAAAATGAATGTTCATATATAACATGCCATTCCCCATGCATTATGCTGTTGGGTCAGGGAGGAGGGAGGTTGAAATGCTGGGAAAAACAACTCCACAGAAGATCCACACAGCATTTAAACATTTCTCAAATGAAAGTAACAGCATTAGAATATATATAGGGTTGCCTAATCACACATTTGACATTTTGGAAGGATTTAACCTATTTGAAAAAAGTTGAAAGGCAACGTGGATCGACTGTGGAGTAGTTCTTCCCAGCACTTCAACCAAATCAGATTTATATTACATATTGCCTGGTGTGATTTAAAATGGAAAGAAAGCTCTAATCTTTACCCAAATGGTCTCAAATTAAAGGCCTGTTGGTAATTTCAGTGGAACCATCCAACCCAAGTAGCTATTCAACCTCAAAACTACCTGGTTTTGCTGTACATTCAAAACAGCAGTATAATGTGAAACTTCTTGTGGGCATTTAACAATGACAGAAAATCTTTTCCCAAATGGTCTCAAATGAGCTGTACTCTCAGGCCCATGTGAGAAAGGGTTTTACTAGGTAGGGAGTGTAGAACAAGATGCATGGAGCTCCAGAGGTCACAAGGTCAATGTGGGCCTGCATGGATGTCAGCAGGGCATGAGGGAGAAACCCCCAAGTGAAAAGGTGTGTCTGTGTGTGTCTGTGTGAGTGAGTGAACCTGTCCTACAGGGGGGCCAGAGCAGGCAGCCCCTTTCTCCTAGCCTGCTGCACCTCTGGATGACCAGGGAGTGAGCTGTACTCTCAGGCCCATGGGTGAGAGTGTTTTAATAGGCAGAGAGTGTTTAAATAGAGGCATGGAGGTCCATGGAGTGAGCTGTACTCTCAGGCCCATGGGAGATGTCCTTTACTAGGCAGGGAGTGTAGAACAAGATGCATGGTGCTCCAGAGGTCACAAGGTCAATGTGGGCCTGCATGGATGTCAGCAAAAATACCTGTGGGAGTTTCAAAATGACAGAAAGCACAAATCTTTTCCCAAATGGTCTCAAATTATAGGCCTGATCACCCTGGGCCAATGCCTGTTGGTAATTTCAGTAGAACCAATCAACTCAAGTAGCTATTCAACCTCAAAACGACCTGGTTTTGCTGTACATTCAAAACAGCAGTATAGTGCGAAATTGCCTGTGGGCGTTTCAAAATGACAGAAAGATCTAATCTTTTCCCAAATGGTCTCAAATTATAGGCCTGATCACCCTGGACCAATGCCTGTTGGTAATTTCAGTACAACCAAGCAACTCAAGTAGCTATTCAACCTCAAAACTACCTTGTTTTGCTGTACATACAAAACAGCAGTATAGTGCAAAACTGCCTGTGTGCATTTCAAAATGACAGAACGCTCTAATCTTTTCCCAAATGGTCTCAAATTATAGGCCTGATCACCCTGGACCAATGGGAGAAGGCACAAGTGAATAGGTGTGTCTGTGTGAGTGAGTGAACCTGTCCACAGGGGGGCAGAGCAGGCAGCCCCTAAGAGCTGTTCTCCTAGTGAAAACCATCCGATTTCCAGGTGAACGGTTAAGTGGGGTTTGCCCCCCCTTGGGGTCCCCCCCCCAACCCAGCCATGGACCCCCAGCACGCCCATGTGTGAGTCAGGAGCCATCCCCTGGTTCTCCTAGTGAAAACCGTCCGATTACATGGTGAACGGTTATGGGGGGTTTGTCCCCCCCTTGGGGTCCCCCCCCAGCCCGGCCAATGACCCCCAGCACGCCCATGTGTGAGTCAGGAGCCACCCCCTGGTTCTCCTAGTGAAAACCGTCCTAAAATGACAGGTGGGGCCCCCTTGTGGTCGAATCTAGGTGGGGGGGTTTGCCCCCCCTTGGGGTCCCCCCCAACCTGGCCATGGGCACCCAGCACGTCCATGTGTGAGTCAGGAGCCATCCCCTCGTTCTCATAGTGAAAACCCTCCTAAAATGACAGGTGGCGCCCCCTTGTGGACGAATCCGGGTGGGCCCCGCTCTTGGGGGTCTCCCCCAAGCCAGCCATGGGCACCCACCCGCCCATGTATGACTGAAGGAGCCCTACTCTAGTTTAATTAGTGTAATCAGTCCTAAAATGCGAATTGGCGCCACCCCAAGGCCGAAAATCAGCTGGGGGGTAGTGCACCCCCACCCCAAACACCCCCCACCCCCAACACCCCCCAACCCCCAACCGTCAAGCCCCTCGGGGTCTCCTCCAAGCAAGACATGAGCACCCATCCTGGGCATGTGTGACTGAAGGAGCCCTCCTCTGGTTCTCCTAGTGAAATCCGTCCTAAAGTGGGAAATGGCGCCACCCCATGGCCGAAAATCAGCTGGGGGGCAGTGTACCCCCACCCCCACTCCCCCCACCCCCAACCCACAAGCCCCTGGGGTCTCCCCCAAGCCAGACATGAGCACCCATCCTGGGCATGTGTGACTGAAGGAGCCCTCCTCTGGTTCTCCTAGTGGATACCGTCCTAAAATGACAGGTGGCGCCCCCTTGTGGACGAATCCGGGTGAAGGGGGGTTGGGGCCCCCCCTTGGGGTCCCCCCCAAGCCGGCCATGGGCACCCAGCACGACCATGTGTGAGTCAGGAGCCATCCCCTGGTGCTCATAGTGAAAACCGTCCTAAAATGACAGGTGGCGCCCCTTGTGGACGAATCCGGGGGGCCCCCTTGGGGTCTCCCCCAAGCCGGCCATGGGCACCCAGCACGTCCATGTGTGAGTCAGGAGCCATCCCCTGGTTCTCATAGTGTAAACCATCCTAAAATGACAGGTGGCGCCCCTTGTGGACGAATCCGGATGGGCCCCCCTTGGGGTCTCCCCCCAAGCCAGCCATGGGCACCCAACCGCCCATGTATGACTGAAGGAGCCCTACTCTAGTTTAATTAGTGAAATCTGTCCTAAAATGCGAATTGGCGCCACCCCATGGCCGAAAATCAGCTGGGGGGTAGTGCACCCCCACCCCAAACACCCCCCCCCCCCCACCCCCCAAGCCCCTCGGGGTCTCCCCCAAGCCAGACATGAGCACCCATCCTGGGCATGTGTGACTGAAGGAGCCCTCCCCTGGTTCTCCTAGTGAAAACCGTTGGGATATCATGTAGGGGTGTCTGACCCTCCACCCCAATCCGACCAAGTGCACCCATGTCGGCCTTGTGTGTCTCAGGAGCCAGTCCCTGGTTCTCCTAGTGAAAACCGGAGGGTTACCATGTGGGGGTGTCTGACCCTCCACTCCAATCCGACCAAGAGCACCCATTTCGGCCTTGTGTGACTCAGGAGCCGGTCCCTGGTTCTCCTATTGAAAACCGGAGGGTTACCATGTGGGGTGTCTGACCCTCCACCCCAATCCGACCAAGAGCACCCATTTCGGCCTTCTGTGACTCAGGAGCCGGTCCCTGGTTCTCCTAGTGAAAACCGGAGGGTTACCATGTGGGGTGTCTGACCCTCCACCCCAATCCGACCAAGAGCACCCATTTCAGCCATGTGTGAGTCAGGAGCCATCCCCTTGTTCTCCTAGTGAAAACCATCCGATTTCCAGGTGAACGGTTAAGTGGGGTTTGCCCCCCCTTGGGGGTCCCCCCCCAACCCGGCCATGGACCCCCAGCACGCCCATGTGTGAGTCAGGAGCCATCCCCTGGTTCTCCTATTGAAAACTGTCCTAAAATGACAGGTGGCGCCCCCTTGTGGACGAATCCGGGTGGGGGCCCCCCCCTTGGGGGTCTCGGGTCTCCCCCAAGCCAGACATGGGCACCCACCCGCCCATGTATGACTGAAGGAGCCCTACTCTAGTTTATTAGTGAAATCCGTCCTAAAATGCGAATTGGCACCACCCCATGGCCGAAAATCAGCTGGGGGGTAGTGCACCCCCACCCCAAACACCCCACACCCCCAACCCCCAATCGCCTCGGGGTCTCCCCCAAGCCAGACATGAGCACCCAGCACGTCCATGTGTGAGTCAGGAGCCATCCCCTGGTTCTCATAGTGTAAACCGTCCTAAAATGACAGGTGGCGCCCCCTTGTGGACGAATCCGGGTGGGGGGGTGGGGCCCCCCCTTGGGGTCTCCCCCAAGCCGGCCATGGGCACCCAGCACGTCCATGTGTGAGTCAGGAGCCATCCCCTGGTTCTCATAGTGTAAACCATCCTAAAATGACAGGTGGCGCCCCCTTGTGGACGAATCCGGATGGGCCCCCCCCTTGGGGGTCTCCCCCAAGCCAGCCATGGGCACCCAACCGCCCATGTATGACTGAAGGAGCCCTACTCTAGTTTAATTAGTGAAATCTGTCCTAAAATGCGAATTGGCGCCACCCCATGGCCGAAAATCAGCTGGGGGGTAGTGCACCCCCACCCCAAACACCCCCCACCCCCAACCCCCAAGCCCCTCGGGGTCTCCCCCATGACAGTCATGAGCACCCATCCTGGGCATGTGTGACTGAAGGAGCCCTTCTCTGGTTCTCCTAGTGAAATCAGTCCTAAAGTGGGAAATGGCGCCACCCCATGGCCGAAAATCAGCTGGGGGGCAGTGCTCCCCCACCCCCCAACATCCCCTCCCCCAGCCCCCAAGCCCCTTGGGGGTCTCCCCCAAGCCAGACATGAGCACCCATCCTGGGCATGTGTGACTGAAGGAGCCCTCCTCTGGTTCTCCTAGTGAAAAGGGTTACCATGTGGGGGTGTCTGACCCTCCACCCCAATCCGACCAAGAGCACCCATTTCGGCCTTGTGTGACTCAGGAGCCGGTCCCTGGTTCTCCTAGTGAAAACCGGAGATTTACCATGTCTGATTGGAAGTGGGGTGTCTGACCCCCACCCCAATCCGACCAAGATCACCTATTTCGGCCTTGTGTGTCTCAGGAGCCGGTCCCTGGTTCTCCTAGTGAAAACCGGAGGGTTACCGTGTCTGAATGGAAGTGGGGTGTCTGACCCCCCACCCCAATCCGACCAAGAGCACCCATTTCGGCCTTGTGTGACTCAGGAGCCGTTCTCTGGTGGGTTACCATGTCTGAATGGACTTAGTGCATTTTTGGACAATTTTCCCGGTTTTTCAAAAAATATTTTAAAATACTTCCTGATGAGCTAGAGGTCCCAAATTTCCTTAACTCCTATAGGAAGACCCTCCTTTCCGCCCCCTATACTTTTTTCCCACTCATTCTAACATGGTTAACCTATAGTAAAATTTATCCAAAAACTGATTATTTTACATGGAAATGTGCGTATATGCGTGCCCTTGTGCGCCAAAAAAACCCCATCCTGAATGGACTTTTATTTTTCAATTTATGAGAGGCGTGGGTAACCCGCTGAACCCCACTCGTGATAGGGATTGGGGATTGCAATTATTTCCCATGAACGAGGAATTCCCAGTAAGCGCGGGTCATAAGCTCGCGTTGATTAAGTCCCTGCCCTTTGTACACACCGCCCGTCGCTACTACCGATTGGATGGTTTAGTGAGGTCCTCGGATCGGCCCCGCTGGGGTCGGTTACGGCCCTGGCGGAGTGCCGAGAAGACAATCAAACTTGACTATCTAGAGGAAGTAAAAGTCGTAACAAGGTTTCCGTAGGTGAACCTGCGGAAGGATCATTAACGGGTTGCCAGCCGCCGGCGCGGGCTGTGCTCCAAAAACAAAACTCTGCTGTGGGCTGGGGTAGGTTAGGGGGTTCACGCCCCCTTGCCTCTCCCTTCCCTCGGCGTGGGGTTCCGTGCCGGCATGATGGCTTCGGCCCCCCGCCCGAGCTCTGTTCCCCACATCTCGCCTAGGGTTGCGCCCGACCGGCTGCATCCCCCCTTTCCCCGTTAGGCACGGCCACATGGCGCACCATGGCTGGATGATATGTAAGGTTATGTTATACCACAGGGCTGGATGTTATGTAAGGTTATGTTATACCACAGGGGCTGGATGGTATGTAGGGTTATGTTATACCAAATAGCTGGATGGTATGTAAGGTTATGTTATACCATGGGGCGGATGGTATGTAAGGTTATGTTATACCACAGGATTGGATGGTATGTAAGGTTATGTTATAGCACGGGGCTGGATTGTATGTAAGGTTATGTTATACCACAGGGCTGGGTGGTATGTAATGTTATGTTATACCACATGGCTGGATGGTATGTAAGGTTATGTTATACCACTGGGGCTGGATGGTATGTAAGGTTATACCACGGGTGCTGGGTGGTATGTAATGTTAAGTTATATCACAGGGATGGATGGTATGTAATGTTATGTTATACCACATGGCTGGATGGTATGTAAGGTTATGTTATACCACTGGGGCTGGATGGTATGTAAGGTTATACCACGGGGGCTGGGTGGTATGTAATGTTATGTTATATCAAAGGGCTGGATGGTATGTAATGTTATGTTATACCACATGGCTGGATGGTATGTAAGGTTATGTTATACCACTGGGCTGGATGGTATGTAAGGTTATATATTACCACGGGGTCTGGGTAGTTTGTAATGTTATGTTATACTATGGGGCTGGATCGTATGTAAGATCATGTTATACTACGGGCTGGATGGTATGTAAGTTTATGTTAAACTATGGGGCGAATGGTATGTAAGGTTATGTTATACCACAGGATTGGATGGTATGTAAGGCTATGTTATAGCCCGGGGCTGGATGGTATGTAAGGTTATGTTATCCCACTAGACTGGATGGTTTGTAATGTTATGTTGTACCACAGGTCTGGATGGTATGTAAGGTTATGTTATACCACGGGGGCTGGGTGGAATGTAATGTTATGTTATACCACGGGCTGGATGGTATGTAAGGTTATGTTATCCCACTAGACTGGGTGGTATGTAAGGTTATGTTATACCATGGGGCTGGATGGTATGTAAGGATATTTAATACCACAGGGCTGGATGGTATGTAAGGTTATTTTAAACCATGTGGTTAGATGGTATGTAAGGTTATGTTATACAACGGGGGCTGGATGGTATGTTAGGTTATTTTATACCATGGGGGCTGGATGGTATGTAAGGTTATTTTATACCACGGGGGCTGGATGGTATGTAAGGTTATGTTATACCATGTCACGGTTTCGGCCGAGGCTGCCTCTCTCCCTTGTTCGGGCAGGCTTCGGCGTTCGTTGTCTCCGGAGTATTAGCTGCCACCGTTGTATTTTTCATGTTCGTTTGCTTCTGTCTAAGTGTTGTCACACCTGTTTTCATTCAGTGTCATTAGTGTCCTATTTAGTTCCCGTTGTGTGTGTCAGGTGTTGTGTATTATTGTTTTGTGTCAGACGTGTTTTCGCTCGGTTGAGCTTCTCTCCACTGCGCTGGAGTTTACGCACCTGTTTGTGCGCTGTTCTGTTTCTATTTCGCCTTCGTTCGTATTTCGCCTTCGGGCAAGTGTTGTCCGTTTGCCGTGTGTCGGCTCAATACAAGTTGGTTGGATTATCCGTCTGCGTCCTGCATTTGATTCCGCCACTACACCTACAGCACGCCTTGACAGAATAATACACCACCTATGGAATCAGCAGGAGCCGCAGCAGCCCAGGCGACTCTGGAGGACAGGGTCCGCGAGCAAGGGGACCAGATCCTGCAGATGGGGACCGCACTGCAGGAGGTGATCACCACCATCCGAGGCTGGGGGACGCCTCCACCGCCACCCTCCGTGCCAGCACCATCGGCCAGTCAGCCTAGTCCCGCACCAGAACCCCGAGGAGTCCGACTCTCGCTCCCGAGGGCTTACGATGGGACCGCAGCCGGGTGCCAGGGTTTCCTTCTCCAGGTGGAGCTGTACCTGGCCACCGTGCATCCGGCTCCCTCGGGACATGAGAGCGTGTCCGCCCTGATCTCCTGCCTGTCCGGGGAAGGCGTTGGAATGGGCCAACGCGGAGTGGAGGAGGATCGACGCGGACACCATCACGTACAACGAGTTCTCCCGCCGCTTCAAGGCGGTGTTTGACCATCCCCGGAGGGGAAAGCGGCGGGGGAGTGTCTGGTCTTCCTCCGGCAGGGGAGGAGGAGTGCTCAGGAGTTCGCCCTCGAATTCCGTACTCTAGCGGCAGATGCAGGGTGGAATGATCGGGCCCTCGTCGATCACTACAGGTGTAGTCTACGAGAGGACGTCCGTCGGGGAGCTGGCCTGTAGGGACACCAGCCTCACGTTCGACCAGTTGGTCGACATGTCCATCAGGCTGGATAACCTGCTAGCTACCCGCGGGCGTTCCCGAGGGGGTCCGTCCATTTCACCCTCCAGCGCTTCCGAGCCGTGCCCCATGGAGCTCGGGGGCGCTGGCGCTAGAGAGAGGAGGGGTCGGCTTACTAGGGGGTCCATCCCTTGCACCAACTGTGGTCGGGGAGGACACACCGCGGCTAGGTGCTGGGGATGGCCTCCTAGGGGAGAGGACGACAGGTCCCGCACTGGGGATTCCCTCCAGGTGAGTAGGCGCCCCACTCACCCAGAGCTCTCTGTTGCACATTTTTGTATGCCTGTGCGTTTTCCACAGGTAGCACCTCATTCCCAGCATAAGGCGCTGGTAGATTCAGGCGCGGCTGGGAATTTTATTGATAAAAAGTTTTGTTTAGCGTTAGGGATTCCCCTTCTTCCTGTTGATGTTCCTTTCCCCGTTCATGCCCTAGATAGCCGTCCGTTGGGTACGGGCTTGATCAGGGAGGTCACGGCGCCACTTAGGATGTGTGCGCAGGGGGGTCATCAGGAGATGATTCAGCTATTTCTGATTGACTCTCCTGCGTATCCGGTGGTGCTGGGCATGCCCTGGTTGAGTACCCATAACCCATCCATTTCGTGGCAGGAGAGGGCTCTGATGGAGTGGTCTGCTCAGTGTGTGGGTAGATGTTTGGGCGTTTCCGTAGGGGCTACCTCGGTGGAGAGTCCAAACCAGGTGCCCGCATTGCACGTTCCCCCTGAGTATGGGGATTTGGCTATTGCGTTTAGTAAGGCGAGGGCGACGCAGTTGCCGCCCCATAGGCAGGGAGATTGTGCGATAGACCTCCAGGCAGGAGCTGCGCTCCCACGGAGCCATGTGTATCCTCTGTCTCAAGAGGAGAAGAAAGCTATGGAGACTTACATAGACGAATCTCTGAGACAAGGATACATACGGCCTTCCACTTCCCCTGCGTCCTCGAGTTTCTTTTTTGTGAAGAAAAAGGATGGTGGTTTGCGCCCGTGCATCGATTACCGTGGTCTCAATCAGATTACGGTGAAGTACAGTTATCCACTCCCGCTGATTGCGACCATGACTGAGTCGTTGCATGGGGCGCGTTTCTTCACAAAATTAGACCTCAGGAGCGCGTACAACTTGGTGCGCATCAGGGAGGGCGATGAATGGAAGACAGCCTTTAGTACCACCTCGGGCCATTACGAGTATCTGGTCATGCCATACGGGTTGATGAACGCTCCGTCAGTTTTCCAATCATTCGTGGATGAGATCTTCAGGGACATGCAGGGGCAGGGGGTGGTTGTGTACATTGATGACATTCTCGTGTACTCGCCTACCCGTGTCGAGCATGTGGCCCTGGTGCGTAGAGTGTTGCGGAGGCTGGTGGAGCACGACCTGTATGTGAAGGCAGAGAAGTGTCTGTTTTTCCAGGAGTTGGTCTCCTTTTTGGGGTATCAGTTGTCTGCGTCAGGGGTGAAGATGGAGGTAGACCGGGTGTCGGCCGTGCGTAATTGGCAAACACCAACCACTGTGAAGGAGGTGCAGCAGTTTTTGGGGTTTGCGAATTACTACCGGAGGTTTATCCGGGGGTTTTGGACAGGTGGCAGCTCCCATCACGTCTCTTTTGAAGGGGGGTCCGGTGCGTCTGCAGTGGTCGGCCGAGGCGGACAGGGCGTTTGGGAGGCTGAAGGACCTGTTTACCTCGGCCCCGGTGCTGGCGCATCCAGATCCCTCTTTGCCGTTCCAGGTAGAGGTGGACGCGTCAGAGGCCGGTCTAGGAGCCGTGCTTTCACAACGGTCTGGCGCGCCACCTAAACTCCGCCCCTGTGCCTTTTATTCTAAGAAGCTCAGTCCGGCGGAGCGGAACTATGACGTAGGGGACAGGGAGCTGTTAGCCGTGGTACAGGCCCTAAAGGTGTGGAGGCACTGGCTTGAGGGGGCTCAACACCCTTTCCTCATTTTGACGGACCACCGTAACCTGGAGTACATCCGGGCGGCGAGGAGGCTGAACCCTCGCCAGGCAAGATGGAATATGTTCTTGACCAGGTTTACTTTTAAGATCACGTACATCCCTGGGTCACAGAATGGTAAGGCAGATGCGCTGTCTCGGCGGTATGACACGGAGGAGAGGTCCGTGGAGCCCACTCCCATACTGCCGGAGTCGTGTCTGGTGGCACCGGTAGTGTGGGAGGTCGATGCTGAACTCGAGCAGGCGTTACGCACCGACCCTAGTCCACCACAGTGCCCGGAGGGTCGGAAGTACGTTCCGCTCGAGTTTCGGGATCGATTGATCTATTGGGCTCACACGTCACCCTCCTCTGGACATCCGGGTATCGGCCGGACAGTGCACTGTCTTAGTGCCAAGTACTGGTGGCCCACGTTGGCAAGGGATGTGAGGGTTTATGTTTCCTCCTGCTCGGTGTGCGCCCAGTGTAAGGCGCCTAGACATCTGCCTAGGGGTAAGTTACTACCCCTGCCCGTGCCACAACGACCATGGTCCCACCTCTCGGTGGATTTCCTTACTGACCTTCCTCCTTCACAGGGGAATACCACTATACTGGTCGTTGTGGACCGGTTTTCTAAGGCCTGTCGTTTGCTCACCATGCCGGGCCTTCCTACCGCCCTGCAAACTGCCGAGGCCCTGTTCACCCATGTGTTCCGGCACTACGGGGTACCCGAGGATATTGTGTCTGATCGGGGTCCCCAATTTACCTCCAGAGTCTGGAGGGCCTTTATGGAGCGGTTGGGGGTCTCGGTGAGCCTCACCTCGGGTTACCACCCGGAGAGTAATGGGCAGGTGGAACGTGTAAACCAGGATGTGGGCAGGTTTCTTAGAACATACTGCCAGGACCGGCCGGAGGAGTGGGCAAGGTACGTTCCCTGGGCCGAAATGGCCCAGAATTCCCCTACGCCATTCCTCCACTAACCTAACCCCTTTCCAATGTGTGTTAGGTTACCAGCCGGTTCTGGCACCCTGGCAGCAGAGCCAGATCGAGGCTCCTGCGGTGGATGAGTGGGCGAGGCGCTCGGAGGAGACATGGAACGCTGCACACGTCCACCTGCAGCGGGCCCTCCGACGTCATAAGGCGAGCGCTGATCTCCACCGCAGTGAGGGACCGGTGTACGCACCTGGTGATCGAGTCTGGCTCTCTACCAGGAACCTGCCCCTCCGCCTGCCCTGTCGGAAACTGGGTCGGCGGTTTGTAGGGCCATTTAAAGTCCTGGGAAGGTTGAACGAGGTGTGTTATAAATTACAGCTACCTGTTGAATATAAAAGTATTAACCCCTCGTTCCATGTGTCCCTTCTCAGGCCGGTGGTAGCTGGCCCACTCCAAGACAGTGAGATCAGGGAGACTCCTCCGCCCCCATTGGACATCGAGGGGGCACCGGCGTACTCCGTGAGGTCCATCTTGGATTCGAGACGTCGGATGGGGGGTCTCCAGTATCTAGTGGAGTGGGAGGGGTACGGTCCGGAGGAGTGGTGCTGGGTGCCGAGGGGAGACATTTTGGACCCGTCTCTCCTGACGGAATTCCATCGTGGACACCCGACGCGCCCGGCTCCGCGTCCTCCGGGTCGTCCCCGAGGCCGGAGTCAGCGCACGTCTGGAGCCGCGCGTCAAGGGGGTGTACTGTCACGGTTTCGGCCGAGGCTGCCTCTCTCCCTTGTTCGGGCAGGCTTCGGCGTTCGTTGTCTCCGGAGTATTAGCTGCCACCGTTATATGTTTCATGTTCGTTTGCTTCTGTCTAAGTGTTGTCACACCTGTTTTCATTCAGTGTCATTAGTGTCCTATTTAGTTCCCGTTGTGTGTGTCAGGTGTTGTGTATTATTGTTTTGTGTCAGACGTGTTTTCGCTCGGTTGAGCTTCTCTCCACTGCGCTGGAGTTTACGCACCTGTTTGTGCGCTGTTCTGTTTCTATTTCGCCTTCGTGCGTATTTCGCCTTCGGGCAAGTGTTGTCCGTTTGCCGTGTGTCGGCTCAATACAAGTTGGTTGGATTATCCGTCTGCGTCCTGCATTTGATTCCGCCACTACACCTACAGCACGCCTTGACATACCAATGGGGTTGGATTGTATGTAAGGTTATGTAATACCAAAAGGGCTGGATGGTATGTAAGGTTATGTTATACCACGGGGCTGGATGGTATGTAAGGTTATGTTATACCACAGGGCTTGATGGTATGTAAGGTTATGTTATAGCACGGGGCTGGATGGTATGTAAGGTATGTTATACCACGTGGCTGGTTGGTACGTAAGGTTATGTTATACCACAGGGCTGGATGGTATGTAAGGTTATGTTATACCACAGGGCTGAATGGTATGTAAGGTTATGTTATACCACGGGTCAGGATTGTATGTAAGGTTATGTTATGCTATGGGGCTGGATGGTATGTCAGGTTATTTTATACCACAGGGGCTGGATGGTATGTAGGGTTATGTTATACCACAGGGCTGGATGGTATGTAAGGTTATGTTATACCACAGGGCTGGATGGTATGTAGGGTTATGTTATACCAAGGGGCTGGATGGTATGTAAGGTTATGTTATACTATGGGGCTGGATGGTATGTCAGGTTATTTTATACCACAGGGGCTGGATGGTATGTAGGGTTATGTTATACCACAGGGCTGGATGGTATGTAAGGTTATGTTATACCACAGGGCTGGATGGTATGTAGGGTTATGTTATACCAAGGGGCTGGATGGCATGTAAGGTTATGTTATACCACAGGGCTGGATGGTATGTAAGGTTATGTTATACCACGGGGGCTGGATGGTATGTAATGTTATGTTATGCCACATGTCTGGGTGGTATGTAAGGTTATGTTATACCACGGGTCAGGATGGTATGTATTTGTTTTCAATAAACATTGGAGAAGAAAAATAGTTTACATGTTGTCGACAATCTAAGCCAACCCCATCTGTTTTGACTCATAGTTGCGCACACGTCGGTTTTGTTGCTAAGTAACCAACCCATCTATAGCAGGGGTGTCAGACTGACTAATGGTTTTAGTTATTTCCTTTCAATTCATTTCAATTAAAACCTAGACAACCAGGTGAGGGCAGTTTCTAACTAATCAATTAAAACCCAGACAACCAGGTGAGGGCAGTTTCTAACTAATCAATTAAAACCTAGACAACCAGGTGAGGGCAGTTTCTAACTAATCAATTAAAACCTAGACAACCTGGTGAGGGCAGTTTCTAACTAATCAATTAAAACCTAGACAACCTGGTGAGGGCAGTTTCTAACTAATCAATTAAAACCTAGACAACCTGGTGAGGGCAGTTTCTAACTAATCAATTAAAACCTAGACAACCAGGTTAGGGCAGTTTCTAACTAATCAATTAAAACCTAGACAACCAAGTGAGGGCAGCTTCTAACTAATCAATTAAAACCTAGACAACCAGGTGAGGGCAGTTTCTAACTAATCAATTAAAACCTAGACAACCAGGTGAGGGCAGTTTCTAACTAATCAATTAAAACCTAGACAACCAGGTGAGGGCAGTTTCTAACTAATCAATTAAAACCTAGACAACCAGGTGAGGGCAGTTTCTAACTAATCAATTAAAACCTAGACAACCAGGTGAGGGCAGTTTCTAACTAATCAATGATGTTAATTGATCAATCAAGGACAAGGAAGGAGCTAAAACCTGCAGAGCTAAAAGAGTTTAACACCCGTCCTATAGATACAGTATAGCTATGTTTCATACAGCCAGAAGAGGGCACCAAAGACAAACACTGGGGACTGTGTCCCTGCCAGACACCAGAACCAGCTAGAGTACTAGAGCCAACGGAGAGAGGGACGATGAAAAGAAAGATGGAGAAAGGGGGGAGAGAGAGAGAGAGAGATGGGGAAAGAGAGAGAGAGAGAGAGAGAGAGAAAGAGAGAGAGAGAGAGAGAGAGAGAGAGAGAGAGAGAGAGAGAGAGAGAGTCATCACTTGTAACACAGGCTGTCCAATGTTCAAAACATTGAATTGTGCATTCATATCTTTAAATAAATATTACACTTGCACAATCATTGATTCAAAATACAAATGTATTATGAAATACCAATGAAACGTTAATTTAGATCACCCACACACAAGCAACCGATAGTTTCACTGTGTCATTGTTCGTACAATCATTACAGTTTTTGCCCATAGCATCGATAATAAGGACATTCCGACTGGAGAACAGCTATATCTTCAAGTTTCTACTCCAGACTGTACCTACTGTATGTGTCACATGATTCTGTATCATATTACAGTATTAGTGTACTAACTATACTATACAAAAATGGATAGTACTGTGAAGAACTGTATATGTAAAGGAATACCATTGTGATGTTGCAGTACTGTGTACAGTTTGAAAGTACAGTATGTGAAAAATAACCCAACCAATGACATCTTGTGGTGGCATTTTCTACAGAATGGTTGGACGACCTCCTCAAGGTGGAAGGGAACGGCTCTTCACTCAACAACAAGAGCTTGCCATCATTGAAATGGTGCGAGAAAATAATGCAATCCGACTTCGTGAGTTGCAACAACGCATAATTGCAAATGGAAATGAATTCAACAATATCAACTGGGTCAGCATTTCTACACTAAGTCGCATCCTACAGAAACATAACTTCAGAATGAAGCAGCTGTACAGGGTGCCATTTGAGAGGAACAGTGTCAGGGTCAAGGACTTGCGCCATGATTATGTGCAGGTATGTGTCACTTTACTTTACATACTATATATTGTGATGTGGGAATGAGGGTTTATGCTGCCACCTGCCCTGCCTGTAGCTTGTAGTTTTGGTCTATACTCACCCAACCCAGCCCCTACTTGTGTGAAAATATAGACATTGTAGTTCCTTTATGTGTTTTCAGTAACAATATTCAATATTTTCTGTTACAGACGGTTCTGGAGTTTGATGTCGCCGAACTGCCGCATTAGTTCATCTACGTGGATGAGGCAGGCTTCAATCTGGCCAAAACCAGGCGTCGGGGCCGTAACGTAGTTGGACAAAGGGCTGTTGTAAATGTCCCTGGGCAGCGTGGCGGAAATATCACCTTGTGTGCTGCAATTAGTGTCGAAGGAGTCCTGCATCATCATGCCACTCTAGCTCCCTACAATACAGGACAGATCATTGCATTTCTAGATGCACTACATCAGTTGTGCAGGACAGACCACAGCAGCCCAGGTTTGTTGTCATCTGGGATAATGTTAGTTTCCACCGGGCTGCTCTGGTCCGAGATTGGTTCAACAACCATAATCATTTCACAGTTTTATACCTTTCCCCTTACAGCCCCTCTCTAAATGGAATCGAGGAATTCTTTTCAGCGTGGCGGTGGAAAGTATATGATCGGCAACCACATGCCCGCATGACTCTTCTGCAAGCAATGGAAGAGGCATGTGGAGACATTGAGGTGGGATCAATCCAAGGGTGGATTCGGCACACAAGGCGATATTTTCCCCGACGCCTAGCCCGCGAGGACATTGCCTGTGATGTTGACGAGGTCTTGTGGCCAGATCCGAACAGAAGGCGTGATCCATAATCCCCCCCGCCCCCCACCACACAAAACAAGTATATGTTTTTTCCCCCAATAGCAATTTATCCAGTAATTGTTTTGTTTTTTTACTTTTGTTTGTTGCTAAAATTGATGTTAAGAATTTCTGTAAGAATATTTGTTTTTTTGTAAAAACTTTTTTGTAAATACTGTTTGATTACTGCAGAAATTCTACTTTTGAGTTTTACAGAAGACATTGACAATAAAATGACAATAAAAATAGAAACATGAAGACTGCAGTGTTTTATATAAAGCCCATCAGTGTGTTTCTGGTGATATGAAAGTGTAATTCAAATGTTGCTTGTGTGTATGGTTTTGTTGCAATAATTTCATTTGTAGAAAGGAGTGTTAAGTTTTGATGGCAGTGTTTCATTTTGGCATATATGAGAGTTGTTAATCTCCAAGTGCTATGTCTGATTGGCTTGTGTGTTGAGTTTTGACATGAGCCAAATTCTGCAAAAAGTGTGTAAGCAATAGGCAAAAACTGTAAATATTGTAGTACAAAATAGGTGATACATGTTTCATTATGGTACTACATGTAAATACATCCCTGTAGAAGTACTGCAGAAGTAGAGAGAATACCACAGACACAGTGGAATCATTGAACAAAATCTGAAAAATATTGATGAAAAACAATACAGTACTGTAAAACATCAAATGCAGTGTTCCTCAACTTGCTTGCTTGTACTGTAAAAAGCTAAACATAGGAGTGATTACTGTACTTCTACATTTTCATCAACTCTGTCTAAAAAAAATTATGCACGCATGACTGTAAGTCGCTTTGGATAAAAGCGTCTGCTAAATGGCATATTATTATTATTATGGTTTTGGCCACAGGTTCTCATCTACATCACAATGGATGTTTTCATTAGCCAAACATCTTGGAAAAAACCTTTGGCCATGGCGAATCCAGGCCTGACACTGGTCTGCCGTGATGTCATTGCATGCGTCATCCATGGCCTGGAGAAGAGTGACTTGTTCATGAGGGCGCCTATCATAAACCTTCCATCTCCATGTGGAGAAATATTCCTTAATCGGGTTAAGGAAAGGTGTGCTGCCATCTTGTTAGAAGGTAACAGATTATTTTATTATAGTGATTAAGAGTGACTTTCATTGTGTTCCATGGTGTTTAGCGCCCCCTAGTGGAGCTCTCTGGTACTTAGAGTTATGTACAAAAACCCGGAAGTAAAGTTGTCATTACGCACGCAGACAGGCAGCTAGAAACAACGTTACTGTACAGTTCTTTCAGTGCAACTATTTCTTGTTACGCTTCAGCCTCGGAAAATATTTGTTTGTAAGTTCAATTCAAGCATATTACAAGTGATGATAATATCGTTATTGACAGAATTGCTTACTTATCAAAGTTAATTGGTTACATTTACTCACGCAAATTGCATTGACTTTCATGGATGCCGTTAGCTGTATTAGTTTGCTCGTGCGTCATGTAAAAGAAGTGTAAAACATACTATAGTTTGTTACTGTTTCTAGTGTAATATGCTTTGTTATTGTACAGAGGTGTTTGTACTGTCACGGTTTACTAAGCCAGAACCCAGAAGCAGACCAGGACAAGGTAAGTGGTGTCAAAGGTGAGTGTTTATTTAACTGATCCACGAGTGCTGCTGAATAATCCAGGGAACAGAGCGGGCGGCGTGGATGAGTTGTTGAGGGTGCAGTAGTTGGTCCAATGATGGCTCGGCAGCCGCCGACCATCAGGCAGAGGTTGGGTGAAGGTTCCGGACGAGTGACTGCAGGGAGAACAAAACGGAGGTAAGCATACAACAAGCAAACAAGGTGCAAAACAACAAAACTAATGCTCTAAGCTCTAAGACTGATCCGCTGATAAACATACTGTTCATGGCTAACGATCCGGCAGGGAATGGATGTTAGGCCAGAGCCTAAGAAGGGTGATGATCAGGACCAGGTGTGCAGATTGCTGATGGGATGCAGGTGCGGAAATCAAGAGAGCTCCCGCCTAGCAACGTTGCCCGGCAACCAGGCAGGGAGCGTTCCAGAACCCTCGGGAAACTGGAGATCACGAGCAGAAAAACTAGTACACAGACAGGACCCGACTCAGACTGCCGGGATCGTTACATGTACATTATTAGAGTAATGAAAGGAGTTGGCTAGTTGTTACTCAGAGTAATTATCTATTTGGTTTGTCGTCATGCCAGATATATGGTAACTTGGCACTTGCTTTGTATTTATGCAACTTCAACTTGAAATGTATAATGTACAGCTACAGTATGTCAATGTGAATTGAATACTAAAGTATATTATTTTCTGTATTTGCAGTTTCACAACATAAACGTTTTCAATACATTCGTTCAAGAAAAGTCACGCCTTGGAAGTTTTATTGAAGACTCAGTTGTTAGCTATCTGTCTAGTTTTGCACGGGAACGCAATTCAAGGGCAGAATAGTGAAAAAACATCACGGCGGGCTCAAGCACAAGAATAATCGCACGTGGTGGTTATGATTCTACGTTCATTAGCCAAAAAAGCCTCTGATCCTAGGGATGACCAGCAGTCTACGATGCAGCAACCAGAGGCAAGTGTTCGACAGAAAGAGGAAGAGGAGCGAGTAAGAGAGATGGAGGAGCCTCTTCAGCACATTGAGACCAAGTCTCAGTCTGCAAGATCAAGGTCATCAAAACAGTCAAGCAGATCCTCAACGGCAAGTTATGCAGCCATCAAAGCACGTGCCAAGGCGGACGCAGCGCGTGCTAGAGTCTCCTATGCTGAAAAGGAAGCTTCTATGATGAAACAAAAGGCGGAACTGGATGCGAGTTTATATGTTCTCCAAGTTGAGAGAACAGCTGCTGCTGCGTTGGCTGAAGCTGTAGCCTTTGAAGAAGCTGTAGAGTCTGAACGCAGAGAGCTCCACAGAGAACTCAACACAGGGACACAGCCCTTAAGTCCAGTCCAACGTACTCGTGAGTATGTGCAACAACATGCTAGGCCCTACTTTGCTGAAATGCCATTTGAAGTAGAGACACAAGAGCTTAGTGTTGACCCAGCTACAGGCCACAATCCAGAAAGTAGCAAACAACGGAGCATGAGCAGAGACTCTCCGTACAAAATAAATGAAAAGCAGCATGGTGGAAAGGGAAAACAAACCCACTTCCAGTCACCGAAACAAAGCTTCCCTGAGTCACAAGTGGCACCAGAACTCACCAAGTACCTCCTGCGCCGTGAGATGGTGAGTTCCGGACTCCTGAAGTTTGATGATCGTCCTGAAAATTATTGGGCATGGAAAGCATCTTTTCTCAATGCGACCAGAGACTTGAATCTATCAGCCAGGGAAGAGTTAGATCTAATTACCAAGTGGCTGGGGGCAGAGTCGTCTGAGCAAGCAAAGAGAATTAGATCTGTCTATATTCTCAATGCAACAGCAGGGCTTAACATGGTCTGGCAACGACTAGAAGAGTGCTATGGTACACCCAAAGTGATCGAGAATGCACTGTTGAAGAAAATTGATGAATTTCCAAAACTGTCTAACAAAGACAATCACAAACTAAGAGAACTGGGTGACATTCTTCTCGAACTGGAGTGTGCTAAAGAAGAAGGGTACCTTCCAGGCCTCGCTTATCTGGACACATCTCGTGGGGTAAACCCTATAGTAGAGAAACTTCCATTCAGTTTACAAGAGAAATGGATAGCACAGGGATCCAAATACAAGGAGGACTATCGGGTAGCATTCCCACCATTCTCGTTTTCTCGAGATTCATCAGGAACCAGGCGAAAATTAGAAACGACCCCAGCTTCACCCTCTACACCTCAACTACCCAGGTGTCTGTGAAAAGTGAGAAACCTGTCAGGTACAGCAGCAGGACACCTGTGACTGTACACAAAACAGATGTGTCATCTGAGCCCTCAGACCACCAAACCAAACCCAGTAAGACAAAGGTTGAAAGCCCTGACCATCACTGTCCAATACATAACAAGCCTCATCCTCTTAAAAAGTGTCGCGGGTTTAGATACAAAACCCTAGATGAGCGCAAATCATATCTCAAAGAGAATGGCATTTGTTTCCGATGTTGTGGGTCAACTCAGCACAGAGCTAAAGACTGTAAGGTGTCAATCAAGTGCTCCGAGTGTGACAGCGACAGACATCTTGCTGCTCTGCATCCAGGTCCAGCTCCTTCAACGATAGACACCGCTACAGCAGAGAAAGAGCATGGCGGGGAGCAAGGTGAAGATGCTCTTCTATCAGTCACCTCAAAGTGTACCGAGATCTGTGGTGAGGCAGCCAATCCAAGATCATGTTCAAAAATATGCCTAGTCAAAGCTTATCCAGCTGGGAAAAGAGAGAAAGCTGTCAAAATGTATGCAGTGCTTGATGAACAGAGCAACAAATCTCTGGCCAAGACAGAGTTTTTCAATCTCTTCAACATCAATGACAACTCTGCTCCATACACCATGAAGACCTGTTCTGGGGTAACAGAGACTTCAGGCAGGAGAGCCGTCAACTTCATGGTGGAGTCTATAGATGGACACAAGCAGCTCACTCTCCCTACTCTGATAGAGTGTGACATGATGCCAGACGATAGAATGGAGATTCCCTCCCCAGACATTGCGCATTATCATCCCCATCTGCAACCAGTGGCGGACAAAATTCCAGCTGTGGACCCAGACGCTCCCATCCTCCTGCTCTTAGGACGAGACATCTTAAGGGTACACAAGGTACGAGAACAAATCAATGGGCCCCACGACACTCCTTATGCACAGCGACTCGACCTCGGGTGGGTCATCGTGGGGGAAGTTTGTCTGGGAACGGCTCACCGACCAGCCAGTGTTAACGTGTTCAGGACAAACATACTTCAAAATGGTCGCACGTCCTATCTGAGCCCTTGCCCTGACATCATCCAGGTGAAAGAGAACTACAGCAGCGTAGCTCAGCAACACATTTCTCTCTCTACAGGGCACTCGAGAGATCCAAGCACAACTGTAAACACTGACAGCAATCCAGCAGACCAAGCAACCAGGCCCATACGAGCCGCACTCTTAAAGCACACCAGTTGGTTCTCAGGTCCCCCTTTTCTGGCTCAAGCAAACTCAAGTGAGTCTGAGACCATCAATTTTGACCTTGTAGAGCCTGGACGCAGACGCAGAGATTCGGCCAGACGTCACTGCCTTCGTCACTAAGGTTTCTGGAGCTCAATTCGGCTCTCATCGCTTTGAGAGGTTCTCGAACTGGAAAGCTCTCAATCGAGCCACAGCACGACTCATTCATGTTGCCAGATCCTTTCACAAAAGTGCGGACGGCAACAACTGCAGAGGCTGGCATCAGTGTAAAAAACCATGCAGTACAAGTGAGTTATCACAAGCCAAAACAGCAATCATTCACTGTGTGCAACATGAAGCCTTCAAAGAGGAATTCAAATGCCTTGAGAAAGGAAAAGAGTTACCAAAACAAAGTACACTCAAAAAGCTGAACCCAGTGATTGATGAGGATGGGTTGCTAAGGGTGGGAGGCCGATTATCCTCTGCCGACCTGTCACAAGACGAAAAACACTCTCTCATCATCCCACGGACGCATCATGTCGCCACTCTGCTGGTAAGACATTATCACGAGCAAGTGGCTCACCAGGGCCGTCATTTTTCAGATGGAGCTATTCGAGCAGCAGGCTTCTGGATTATTGGGAGCAAACATCTGGTCTCTGGTATCATCCACAAGTGTGTCACCTGCCGTAAGGTTAGAGGAAAGTCAGTTGACCAAAAGATGGCGGACTTACCTGCAGACAGACTCTCATCAGAGCCACCATTCACCAGTGTTGGACTTGATGTGTTTGGACCATGGAATGTCATAACTCGTCGCACTAGAGGTGGTAGTGCAGACTCCAAGCACTGGGCGGTACTCTTTACATGTATGTCTACTAGAGCAGTCCATATTGAGCTCATCGAATCCATGTCCACATCCAGCTTCATCAACGCGCTGAGGCGTTTTTTCTCTATCCGTGGTCCAGCAAAAGTGCTACGCTCTGATCGAGGTACAAATTTTATAGGTGCCTGCAGGGAACTGGGGATCGACACAAATGACTCAGAGTTGACTAAATACCTCTCAGACAAGGGATGTACTTGGATATTTAATCCCCCACACTCGTCTCATATGGGTGGTTCTTGGGAGAGACTCATTGGGGTTGCCAGACGTATCCTTGATGCTATGCTGTTTCAGACGGGCTCCACTCGTCTCACACATGAGGTCTTGAGCACTCTTATGTCTGAAGTTATGGCAATAATCAATGCGAGACCCCTAGTGTCAGTGTCAACCGATCCTGACATGCCTGCCATTCTTACACCCTCAATGTTACTGACACAAAAGACCAACGCTACCTCAGCCCCTTCTGGATATTTCCACATGAACGATCTTCATGGAAAACAGTGGAAGCAAGTCCAGTGTCTCGCTGACACTTTTTGGAAAAGGTGGAGACAGGAGTACCTGACAACACTGCAGAGACGCAGAAAATGGACAGCAGAAAAGCCAAATGTGAAAGTGGGAGATGTTGTCTTATTGAAAGACAGTCAGACGCACAGAAATGACTGGCCAGTCGGACTTGTGGTCAAAACCTTTCCCAGTACTGACGGAAAGGTCAGGAAAGTAGAACTAAAGGTTGTCAAGCAAGGGATTGCTAAGGTGTTTCTGAGACCAATCTCAGAGATTGTTGTTCTTCTTTCTGAAGCATCCTAGAGGCAAAATATTTGATTTCATAGTGGCACAATCTCATTATACCAGGCGGGGAGTGTGCTGCCATCTTGTTAGAAGGTAACAGATTATTTTATTATAGTGATTAAGAGTGACTTTCATTGTGTTCCATGGTGTTTAGCGCCCCCTAGTGGAGCTCTCTGGTACTTAGAGTTATGTACAAAAACCCGGAAGTAAAGTTGTCATTACGCACGCAGACAGGCAGCTAGAAACAACGTTACTGTACAGTTCTTTCAGTGCAACTATTTCTTGTTACGCTTCAGCCTCGGAAAATATTTGTTTGTAAGTTCAATTCAAGCATATTACAAGTGATGATAATATCGTTATTGACAGAATTGCTTACTTATCAAAGTTAATTGGTTACATTTACTCACGCAAATTGCATTGACTTTCATGGATGCCGTTAGCTGTATTAGTTTGCTCGTGCGTCATGTAAAATAAGTGTAAAACATACTATAGTTTGTTACTGTTTCTAGTGTAATATGCTTTGTTATTGTACAGAGGTGTTTGTACATTATTAGAGTAATGAAAGGAGTTGGCTAGTTGTTACTCAGAGTAATTATCTATTTGGTTTGTCGTCATGCCAGATATATGGTAACTTGGCACTTGCTTTGTATTTATGCAACTTCAACTTGAAATGTATAATGTACAGCTACAGTATGTCAATGTGAATTGAATACTAAAGTATATTATTTTCTGTATTTGCAGTTTCACAACATAAACGTTTTCAATACATTCGTTCAAGAAAAGTCACGCCTTGGAAGTTTTATTGAAGACTCAGTTGTTAGCTATCTGTCTAGTTTTGCACGGGAACGCAATTCAAGGGCAGAATAAAAGGAGAGTATGGGGGTAAATACTGGGTGGTCAATTGTGCATGGGCCTGAAACCATGCTTGCACCATATGAGCATGGTGGAACCTGACATTATCCCACATAATGACATAGGTCACGCCACCAGCTCTACAGGCCTGATCGAGCTCATCAAGGAAGGTTACAAGGGGACCATAGAAACGATGTCTGATAAAGAATGATGATGAAACATTACATCCATAGATAATGTAGTCTAATTGGTTCATGCTACTCTTCTCCAGGCCATGGATGACGCATGCAATGACATCACGGCAGACCAGTGTCAGGCCTGGATTCGCCATGGCCAAAGGTTTTTTCCAAGATGTTTGGCTCATGAAAACATCCATTGTGATGTAGATGAGAACCTGTGGCCAAAACCACAAGACAGAGTTGATGAAAATGTGAGAAGTACAGTAATCACTCCTATGTTTAGCTTTTTACAATACAAGCAAGCAAGTTGAGGAATACTGCATTTGATGTTTTACAGTACTGTAATGTTTTTTTTATCAATATATTTCAGATTTTGTTCAATGATTCCACTGTGTCTGTAGTATTCTCTCTACTACTGCAGTACTTTTACAGGGATGTATTTACATGTAGTACCATAATGAAACATGTATCACCTATTTTGTACTACAATATTTACAGTTTTTGCCTATTGCTTACACACTTTTTGCAGAATTTGGCTCATTATGTCAAAACTCAACACACAAGCCAATCAGACATAGCACTTGGAGATTAACAACTCACATATGCCAAAATGAAACACTGCCATCAAAACTTAACACTCCTTTCTACAAATGAAATTATTGCAACAAAACCATACACACAAGCAACATTTGAATTACACTTTCATATCAACAGACACACACTGATGGGATTTATATAAAACACTGCAGTCGTCCTTATTATCGATGCTACTGTGTAGCGACTGAGGTTAGGGTGGACTCTTTGCCCAGCCTCCCTCATGAACAGGCTCTCTCTCTCTCTCTCTCTCTCTCTCTCTCTCTCTCTCTCTCTCTCTCTCTCTCTCTCTCTCTCTCTCTCTCTCTCTCTCTCTCTCTCTCTCTCTTTCCCCATCTCTCTCTCCATCTTTCTTTTCATCGTCCCTCTCTCCGTTGGCTCTAGTACTCTAGCTGGTTCTGGTGTCTGGCAGGGACACAGTCCCCAGTGTTTGTCTTTGGTGCCCTCTTCTGGCTGTATGAAACATAGCTATACTGTATCTATAGGACGGGTGTTAAACTCTTTTAGCTCTGCAGGTTTTAGCTCCTTCCTTGTCCTTGATTGATCAATTAACATCATTGATTAGTTAGAAACTGCCCTCACCTGGTTGTCTAGGTTTTAATTGATTAGTTAGAAACTGCCCTCACCTGGTTGTCTAGGTTTTAATTGATTAGTTAGAAACTGCCCTCACCAGGTTGTCTTGGTTTTAATTGATTAGTTAGAAACTGCCCTCACCAGGTTGTCTAGGTTTTAATTGATTAGTTAGAAACTGCCCTCACCTGGTTGTCTAGGTTTTAATTGATTAGTTAGAAACTGCCCTCACCTGGTTGTCTAGGTTTTAATTGATTAGTTAGAAACTGCCCTAACCTGGTTGTCTAGGTTTTAATTGATTAGTTAGAAACTGCCCTCACCTGGTTGTCTAGGTTTTAATTGATTAGTTAGAAACTGCCCTCACCTGGTTGTCTAGGTTTTAATTGATTAGTTAGAAACTGCCCTCACCTGGTTGTCTAGGTTTTAATTGATTAGTTAGAAACTGCCCTCACCTGGTTGTCTAGGTTTTAATTGATTAGTTAGAAACTGCCCTCACCAGGTTGTCTAGGTTTTAATTGATTAGTTAGAAACTGCCCTCACCAGGTTGTCTAGGTTTTCATTGATTAGTTAGAAACTGCCCTCACCTGGTTGTCTAGGTTTTAATTGATTAGTTAGAAACTGCCCTCACCTGGTTGTCTAGGTTTTTAATTGATTAGTTAGAAACTGCCCTCACCTGGTTGTCTAGGTTTTAATTGATTAGTTAGAAACTGCCCTCACCTGGTTGTCTAGGTTTTAATTGAAATGAATTGAAAGGAAATAACTAAAACCATTAATCAGTCTGACACCCCTGCTATAGATGGGTTGGTTACTTAGCAACAAAACCGACGTGTGCGCAACTATGAGTCAAAACAGATGGGGTTGGCTTAGATTGTCGACAACATGTAAACTATTTTTCTAAGTAGTACTAAAAATAACATGAGGTAGAACAAAAACAGGAGAATTAAGCAAGCTTTATAAAGGGTCAGTTCCAGTACTATATTTCCAATGTCATACTAAAGTATATACTATATATATATACTATAAGGATACTGGAGTGATGGAGGTAGATACACTACATGACATCTGCTTTGTCCAACATTTTGTTTCAAAATCATGGGCATTAATATGAAGTTGGTCCCCCCACTGATGTTGGCCGTAAGGGTCTTCCCCAAACTGTTTCCACAAAGTTGGAGGCACAGAATCATCTAGAATGTCATTGTATGCTGTAGAGTTAAGATTTCCCTTCACTGGAACTAAGGGGCCTAGTACGAACCATGAAAAACAGCCCCAGACCATTATTCCTCCTCCACCAAACTTTACAGTTGGCACTATGCATTCGGGCAGGTAGCATTCTCCTGGCATTCACCAAACAAGATTTGTCCGTAGGACTGCCAGATGGTGAAGCGTGATTCATCACTCCAGAGAACGCGTTTCCACTGCTCCAGAGTCCAACGGTGGCGAGCTTTACACCACTCCAGCCGACGCTTGGCATTGCACATGGTGAACTTAGGCTTGTGTGCGGCTGCTTGGCAATGGAAACCCATTTCATTAATGTCCCAATGAACAGTTATTGGGCTGATGTTGCTTCCAGAGGCAGTTTGGAACTCGGTAGTGAGTGTTGCAACCGAGAACAGACAAGTTTTGCGCGCTTCAGCACTTGGTGGTCCTATTCTACGAGCTTGTGTGGCCTACCATTTCACGGCTGAGCCGTTGCTGCTCCTAGAAGTTTCCACTTCACAATAACAGCACTGACAGTTGACCGGGGCAGCTCTAGCAGGGTAGAAATTTGATGAACTGACTTGTTAGAAAGGTGGCATCCTATGATCGGTGACCCGATCCTGTAGGTTCATGCTGTACAACATTCGGAGAGTACGACCCTGCCTTACACAGGAAGCGGCACAGGTCCTAATCCAGGCACTTGTCATCTCCCGTCTGGATTACTGCAACTCGTTGTTGGCTGGGCTCCCTGCCTGTGCCAATAAACCCATACAACTCATCCAGAACGCTGCAGCCCGTCTGGTGTTCAACCTTCCCAAGTTCTCTCACGTCACCCCACTCCTCCGCACACTCCACTGGCTTCCAGTTGAAACTTGCATCTGCTACAAGACCATGGTGCTTGCCTACGGAGCCGTGAGGGGAACGGCACCTCCGTACCTTCAGGCTCTAATCAGTCCCTACACCCAAACGAGGGCATTGCGTTCATCCACCTCTGGCCTGCTGGCCCCCCTACCTCTGCGGAAGCAAAGTTCCCGCACAGCCCAGTCAAAACTGTTCGCTGCTCTGGCACCCCAATGGTGGAACAAGCTCCCTCACGACGCCAGGACAGCGGAGTCACTCACCACCTTCCGGAGACACTTGAAACCCCACCTCTTTAAGGAATACCTGGGATAGGATAAAGTAATCCTTCTACCCCCCCTTACACCACCCCAAAGAGAAAAAAAAATAAAATATATATATATATATTGTAAAGTGGTTAACCCACTGGCTATAAGGTGAATGCACCAATTTGTAAGTCGCTCTGGATAAGAGCGTCTGCTAAATGACGTAAATGTAAATGTAAGTTGTGTTCATTAATTGGTGTGTTTATTAAGTAGTGTGTTTTGTGGAAATATGTAGCTCTTCACTTCTCTCTCTTTTCTTGACCCCTCCTGTGATTGGCTTTTGAACTTGTATCATGCCCCTTTTGTCACCTAGTGTCTGTGTGTATTCGAAGTAGCTTTCTCACATGTAAATGAGTATGTCATTCACTCAGAGTTTAACAATCTGAGAGAACAATACACACTGAAGATTCCTCATAGTGAGGAACTTTGACAAACATCTTGTAGGTACACCTTTAAAATGTTTTTATAATTCTCTTTTCAAAATTCAGCTTGTGCAGAGTGGCCTGTCAGATTATTGTGTGACTCTTGGGAGACTGTGTGCAGCTTTGGGGAGAGTCAGAGCAAGGTGTATGTAGGGGTGGGGGTCTGCTCTAGCTGTCATGTTGGGGAAATGTTTTTAAAACAATGCATGGTGAGACTTTTTATATTTTCCCCTCACAGATGAGCTCAACAATGTTGTGTTGCCCCATTTGTCAGCAAAGTTATGCTGTCCTTCGTTCTCACTTAAGGATTGTCCACAAAGTGATGAACACGATGGAAAGAGCCTTCCTTTAGGCCTTAGTGAGAGGCAAAATAGGAGTACAGAACACACACTGTCCCATTTGCAAAATAAAATATGAACGGCTGTTGCGTCACATGATGACAGTACACAGGCAAGATGTAAGTCCTAGCTTTGATACATTTTTAAGTCCTATTTGTGTTTGTTCAACTGCTTAACCAGAATCAAACCCTCATACATTTCTTGTTTTTTCTGTTTTTTTCAGCATTCAGAAGCCACAACGCAGCTTGACATCCTGAGAAGAGAACTAGCCCTGTCTAAATTAAGGGCTCTTCGATTAAAAAACCCTCAGCCTCCAATGGTGACCGAATGGGACATTGTAGGACTGCTGGAATCTCCCATTGGGCCAGACTGGAGTGTAGCTGGTTGGGATGTACAGGATGGGTATACCCAGGCAACACAAGCAGAACTGTCTGTCGCAGAAGAAGAGTTTTTATCTTTTTTGCATGAGAATGTTGATCAAATAATTATTCCTTTGTGTAAATCTGTCTAGATTGTCAACGCAAGTGTCATCATTTCTTCCTATACTGAAAATAGTTTTTGAAGTTTTATTAAATATGTTATTGTTATAAAAGATACTTGTTCAATTGAATTGTTATTTGTCAATACCATAAGTGTTTGGGTATTGAAAATTGTTTTTGAAGTTTTATTAAAGATGTTATTGTTATAAAAGATACTTGTTCAATTGAATTGTTATTAGCCAATACCACAAGGGTTTGGGTTAGGGAAAAGTAGCGTTAGGGTGGCAGGTAGCTTAGTGGTTAAGAGCGTTGTGCCAGTAACCGAAAGGTTGCTGGTTCTAATCCCCGAGCCGACTAGGTGAAAAATCTGTCGATGTGCCCTTAAGCAAGGCACTTAACACTAATTGCTCCTGTAAATCGCTCTGGATTAGAGCTAATGTGTTATTGCATTCTTCTTTTTAAATGAACCAAACTAAGTTAAGGAACACAAAAGAATAGAGTGGATATAGGTGCTAAATGAAGCTACCAAGTCGAAAAAACACCATTATTTCAGGACATAAAACTCTGAAAACTCTAAGTCAAACCAACAATAAACCTAGTTGGCAGCTGCATTGTGTTCACACTCTGAGAAGGTTTTGAAATGGACTATTTCCTAAGTAATTTCACTCTGATAAATAACAGAGAGAAATTAATTAAGATTATTGTTTTTACCAACATTCACAGACACAATGGATTAAGATTATTGTCTGTGAATGTTGGTTTAAAAAAATAAAGACAAGACAGTGCAGGTTCAACACTTGCAATATAAGTGACACAGACCAAATACAAACCTTAAAAAAAGCACAACACAATAAAATACTCAAAAACATTTTTTATTAAACAGAGCAAACCTTGGAACATTATAAAGAATCACACCAACATGGAAAATAGATTAGACAGTTTGAATAAATTACACACATTTTATGATCTGAACAAGCACACTAAAATAGAAAACCACACAACACAAAATCAGAACAGTGTAAATGTGAGTGAGTCTTTAAGAGTCTTGGTAAGAGGTGCTGCTGTTTCCTTCCTCCCCTTGTTGAGTCTTGAAGTGGGTCGGCTCCCCTTCCTTCTGGCTGACAGAGGTCTCCCCTCTTTCCTTGTGCACCTTCTCATCCAGCTTCCTCCTCCTTGAGGCAATGGCTTTTTTGAGTCGGTCTTCATTTGAATTCAGCTGCTGCATACCTTGCATCGTGACAATGGGGGAGGTGAGGGGCGACTTGCTCTTCAATTTGATGGGTGAGACTAGCAGGGGGCTGACGGCGACCACCATGCGGCGCCTGAGGATGAGCTGCTTCTTGCTCGGGGTATGGTACTGCTCCAGCTCAGGCATGGTCAACTTGGAGGGTGTCTTCAGGCACAGCAAACACAAAAGAGAACATATATATATAAAAAAATGCACGTTTGACTGTTACATGGTGTACAAGCACATTTGGTAATCTAATGTGTGGTGTCGGAATAGCTGATCTTACCACAGGTTGTCTGGCCGTCCGTTCCTCATCCTCGACCTCTTCCTCCTCCGAGTCCCTGGAGGACGGGCCAGACTCCTGGTACATCACCTTGGTCTCTTCGGGGGTGGTGCTCCCCTCGGAGAGGGAGTCCTCCTCTCTTGCCTTCCGCTTTCTTTTTGAAGAGGTGGAGGCCTGGTTCTCGGTGGTGACAGAGGTATCTTCTCCCTTTAATGCTGCCTCGAAAAGTGCCCTGGTTTCACTGGCTTGGGACGGATTTAAATTGATGGCATAAAATGTATCTGCCGTCTGGATGTCGTGGCACATGAAGTTGGCCACCCTTTCCCTGTCAGCCTTCGGGAGCATGTTTTTGACCTGTAAGACACAAGCAAAAAAGACACACACACACACACACACACACACAGACACAAATAAATAAAAATAATTGATATTATTTCAGACAACAGTGGAATAGGATCTTACAATACTTCTATTCATATCTAATCTGACTTACATGAGTGACAATGGAGGTCCGCAGGTCAGTGAAGGTAGGAGTTTCAGGCAGACCCATCTCCTTCCACACCTCCCTCAGGTAGGCAGGCAGGTTCTTGAGCTGAGTGCTTGTAGAATTGAAAAAAAAGTGCTGGGACTTCTTTCCCCCTGGGAGGCAGTGCTTGAATTTGAGGAAGTCTGAAAACCAAGTGTACTCATCCTTTGTCAGCGACATCTGGACCATGCCATGGTCTCTATTCGTTTTGTGTTCCTCCACCTATTAGAAATTGAACAGAAAAAACACACAAATGACGCAAAGGCGACTGCAATTGTTTCCAAAAACAACCAACCAACCAAACAAACAAATAAACACATTCAGGTGTATGTTTATAGACTTACACTGATCAGATACATCCCAGACTGGTCACATTTAGCCTCCTCCACCTCCTCCATCAACATGTTCTTATCCAGGCCCGGTCTATGGCCGTCTATCGAGGTAAAGTAGGCCCACAGGTATCCATTAAACTGGTACTGATTTTTCTGTGTCCTTGTTTCTTCCAAGGTTTCTGTAGGGACATGAAAATAATAACAGGCATCTTCACACTGCACTCTATACATGTCTGACGTTTATAAGTGTGTAATAACAGTGACATCACAGATTTAGAAACACTTACTCAGCACTTCTGGGATATTGGCCTTGGCAAGAGACTGGCACTCCAGCAGGGTCTTTCTGGAAACAACCTTGGCTTCCTTGCTGTCTTTCACCTTTACACACACACACACACACACACACACACACACACACACACACACACACACACACACACACACACACACACACACACACAAATCATACAATCAATTACTGCATTGTTAATGAATGCTGATGAGACTAAAAAGAAAGAACTCTGCTTACCCCCTTATTTTGTCATGGTTAGTCAGGAAAATGAGATTGGATTGGTAGGTCTCATCCTTCGCCATGTAGTTCAACAATTGCGTCACCCTTTTGATCTTTCCGGCACAATTTTCCCTTAGCTTATAATTTGGATTGGGGCCCTCACAGGTCTTCCTGAATCCCTCAAGAAACACACCTGTCAAAGAAACATAACATTTTAGACAATAATTACAATCTCATGAGGCAACATGAATCAGTCAGGCTGTTAAAAAAAAAAAAAAAACTTTCCAACACAAACACTTGACACTATTTAAAGAAACAGTACTTACTAATGGCAGAGCCCGGGAAGATAAGTTTGCTGCCAGATCCGGACGCTGTAGCCTCCTCTGTCTGGTCCCCTGAACCTGTCACTTGGTCCAGCTGCAGCTCCTCTTGGGCTGTGTCTGCCTCGGCCTGAAAGCTGAGGGACCTCTTTGCCGACCTCTCCTTTGCCGGACTCACCCTGAGAATCCCCATCTGCCTTTTCAGTAGCTGGTACCTCTTCCTCACTCTATGCAGCTCAGAGATCAGCTTCAGGTTGTCCTCTCTAATGGATTGGATGGTCTCACTTTTCTTGGTCAGGGCCTCATCCCTCTCTTTCACAGCTTTCTGCAGCCTCAAAAGTGGTGCTTGGCAGTGGCAGTAATCATTAGTGCAGCCCTCTTCCTCCTCTTCCTCTGCAAAAGTATCTAAAAAGTTATCCTCCTCTTCTTCTTGCATCGCAGTCTCCACAATATCAAAATCGGTGGCCACTGGGATGGCAGGGACCGACGCCCTCAATGCCGCCAGCCTCTCCATTGTCAGACGTCTCTTCACCTCCTCTAAAGCCCGTCTCCTCTGTGCTCTGTTGAGCTCTGTATGGGAGTCCATATGCCGGTCCAGCCTGCTGACATGGGTGGAGCATCCTGTCACTGGACACCGCTCCTGCCTGATATTGACACGGCCCCACTGCCAATTACAAAGGAGAATCCTCTCCTCAGTGTTCCGAACGTTGTGTACTTGCCTAAGGTGCTGACTGAAGCCAACCACAACCTTAAAGCAAAGTGGACATGAACGAAATAGAGAACGCACTGGAGCCATCTATATTATTGAAAAGTGAAATAACAGTAAATAAAAACCTTTACACAATCACTTCAGCTATCCAGGAAGTACAATGCTCCAGGCTGCTTAGTTGCTGCTTATAAACACATCTGAGACCACTCCCTCCACCCCTCCCATGCTGTCAGCCTCTAGTCAAACACATTCTATTTCCAAAAAGCTCTTCTCCCACTAAAATACTCCTCCAACTCTCACCTTGCTGTCAGCTCACAGTCAAATTCAGTCTTTTCCATACCTGTTACAAAAATGTACACTATGGCTTTAAGTAATAAAGTCCACTACTGGGATACTGAACTGTACAAATACATTTTAAATGTTCTGTCCTTTGACTGTTTTTGATGAATTTGTCAATGGGATGGCTGACTTGACTGCTTTTCCATGGCAATTAGTTACAATGGAATTTGACATAAGATGTATTGTTAAAACTTTGTCCCTGTTTTGGCAGGTTTTCGCTCTCAAAAGTACACCTTTTTAATAGCAAAACAGCACAATTGGATGTTCTATGTCCACAACAATGTTTAAACCCTATCAGGTGACCATTTGTGAGGTCTGGGAAAAATGTAAGACATTTAGATTTTGGGGTGTAGTTACCCTTAAATGCAAGCGTGCACCAGGAAGAGACCTTTGTTTGGTTAAGCGTTGTTGCTGTAGAACAAATGGCCACTGGAGTGATGCAAACGATCACGGTATTATTCTGCCAGGCAGGCATAGGCTACTTTGTAGTTAACATTTACTTGCGAAGGTTTTGGGGAAAGCCATTCCTTCCCTACCAGAAGAAGGTTATCATTAGCATCATCGCTAACGGCTACACAAAGTGTAGATATACGCGCGCACCGCACACATGCACACAGACAGGGGCATTCCTGTGCCGTGCCAGAAAGTTCATGGAAATACGAATCACTGATGCATTTTGTTCATGTCTTATTATTGACTTGGGCAAATGAATGCGTTTTCTATCAAGTTGAATAGATTTAGTTGATTTCTTACTAAGTTCAATAAATGTTTGAATATTGTTGAATTTCGGTTTAATGTCTGGATTCCGTGATTCGGTCCGCAACGCCTATTTTATAGGGCCCTAGTCAATGAACTTGTCATAAATCAACATAGGATATGCCCTCTTCCCCCACCCCCATCAAGACTCAAATATATATATATATATATATATATTGGAAATGTAAGCAAGGGTTGAGCTTCTTCAGTTTGTGTCACATAGTGGATACGTTTCTGTGTCCCTTTCAGAGTGAGTGACACATTGACTTTATATAGTGTACCAAGAGTTGTTCCCTTGCTTACGGCCATACCATCCTGAATATGCCTGATCTCGTCCGATCTCGGAAGCTAAGCAGCGTCGGGCCTGGTTAGTACTTGGATGGGAGACCGCCTGTGAATACCAGGTGCTGTAAGCTTTTTGTCCCAGTAGAGCGTGCTCTTGTGTCATGGAGCAACTGCCTTTTATTTATCACCCTAATAATATCATGGATTGTTATTGGACTAAATGCAGTTTGTGTGTGCTGCCCTGCCCTGATCAAATCAAATAATGGACAGTGCGTTTCCCTCAAAATATAGGCAGTACATGCAGCCTTTGTTTTTAGTCTAGGAGACAGTCAATGTCTGTAGTCCATTAGGGCACTATAAAATCCCTTCAATGTTTTGCCTGATTCCGTTAATTCCCAAGTTCCCTTTTCTCCGTTTAGATTTCCCCGTTGACCATTTGTCCCTGTTTTGGCAGGTTTTCGCTCTCAAAAGTACACCTTTTAATAGCAAAACAGCACAATTGGATGTTCTATGTCCACAACAATGTTTAAACCCTATCAGGTGACCATTTGTGAGGTCTGGGAAAAATGTAAGACATTTAGATTTTGGGGGTGTAGTTACCCTTAAATGCAAGCGTGCACCAGGAAGAGACCTTTGTTTGGTTAAGCGGTGTTGCTGTAGAAGAAATGGCCACTGGAGTGATGCAAATGATCACGGTATAATTCTGCCAGGCAGGCATAGGCTACTTTGTAGTTAACATTTACTTGCGAAGGTTTTGGGGAAAGCCATTCCTTCCCTACCAGAAGAAGGTTATCATTAGCATCATCGCTAACGGCTACACAAAGTGTAGACATACGCGCGCACCGCACACATGCACACAGACAGGGGCATTCCTGTGCCGTGCCAGAAAGTTCATGGAAATACGAATCACTGATGCATTTTGTTCATGTCTTTTGATTGACTTGGGCAAATGAATGCGTTTTCTAACAAGTTGAATAGATTTAGTTGATTTCTTACTAAGTTCAATAAATGTTTGAATATTGTTGAATTTCGGTTTAATGTCTGGATTCCGTGATTCGGTCCGCAACGCCTATTTTATAGGGCCCTAGTCAATGAACTTGTCATAAATCAACATAGGATATGCCCCCCCCCCCCCCCCCAACAAGACTCAAATATATATCTATATATTGGAAATGTAAGCAAGGGTTGAGCTTCTTCAGTTTGTGTCACAAAGTGGATACGTTTCTGTGTCCCTTTCAGAGTGAGTGACACATTGACTTTATATAGTGTACCAAGAGTTGTTCCCTCGCTTACGGCCATACCAGCCTGAATACGCCCATCCTGATTGGAGAAGTGACGACAGGTGCGAGTTTTGAGCTGTGAGTGAGTGTTTGCTGAAGAGTGTTTGCGCGAGAGCTATTTTTGTTAATTATTTGGATTTCGAAATATATTTTTTGTTTGTTCTTGCAGTTGAATAGTTTTAAGTTTGGTTAGTCTTCCCCCCTTGCAGTTTTGCTGCTTGGGGGAGAGGTTTTCTTTTCGGAACTTTTTTTGAAGCACTATGACGGACAACATGGAAATGACAAACGGAATGGACAAAGACAACGAAAGGGCGCAACGGAAGAAAAATGAAGATAAAGAAGGAATGAAATATGGCAAAGAATACACGGTGGCAATTGAGTTGGTAGGAGAAGACAAAGTGACGACAATGGAACTACTACGAGCAATTAAGGAGGTGTGTGGAGAGGTGGTGGGATGCCGAATGAAAGGAGAAAAGAAGTATGAAGTTACGATGAGAAACGGAAAAGGAAAAGAACGTTTAATGGATGGAATATGGATAAAGGACACCAGGATTTTGGCGAGAGATGTTAATGTGAAGGAATTGGTGGTGTCTTTTATGAATCTCCCAGTATATGTAGAAGATGGTGTGATACTGGGCAAGCTGAGTAGTTGGGGAGTGGCAGCCGTTTCGGAGATAAGGAGGAGAGTTTGGCCAGGAACGGAGGTGGTTGATGTGACACGTTTTTGCAAAGTCAAGTTCACAGAAAAAGTGACATCATTGCCTTACTCTACAAGAATTGAGACGTTGGAGGGAGCAGAATATTTTAGGGTCCTTCATGACAAACAGGTCAGAGTGTGTCGTTTGTGTATTCAACCCGGGCACATAGTTAAAGACTGCCCTGAATTTAAGTGTTTCAAATGTGGCAAGCAAGGACACTATGTGAGAGAATGTGTCGGAGAGAAGGAAAGGAATTTCTGTGGTGGATGCAGAAAGAGATTGGCGGAGTGCAACTGTGGAGAGGTTATGGCTGAAGAGGGGAGTCAAGCACTATTCGAGGAAGCAGTTGTATTGTCGCAAGAAGGAGAAGAAGATGGAGGAGAGGACGTGGTGGAGAGTGGAGAGACGGAGGAAGGAAGAAGGGAGAAGGACCAGAAGATGAATGAAATTGGGAGTAGTATGGACTCAGAAATAAGAAGAGGGAGTTTTCAGGAGGAGGGGAGTGGACTGGGGGGAAGCACGGGGGACTCACAGGTTTTGGGGGATAGCACAGTACTAACAAGTACCTCGGGGGGTGAAGAAATGGAGAGGGGTTCGAGTTTGAGAACAATAACAGAAACGACAACGACGGCTATACATGAGACGGAGATGAACACGGGGAGCACAACGATGACAATACCAGAGACGGAGATGAACATGGGGAGCACAACGGATGAGGGTGACAAGAAGTTGAGTTGGCTGGATAACATGGACTTGGAGGAGATATCGGACACGGATGATGGAGAAAAGATTGAAAGAACGAGGGAAGGATACAGGAAGAGGAAAGCGGGGGAAGAGGGGGGAGAGAAAGGGTGGAAGAGGAAAGAAACTGGATAACAGGTAGAGGATAATGAAATTATATTTTATTATTTTATTATTTATTAGAATGGTAAATATAATGTCAATAAATGCAAATGGTTTGAGAAAAATGGGAAAATTTAATAGAATAGTACAAATGAAGAATTCAGATATTTTATGTATTCAAGAGACGCACTGGGATAATGCATGTGTTTTAGAAGTAAAAAAAATATGTAGGGATTTTATTTATGTTAACAATGGCAGGGGAAATTCAAGTGGGGTTGCAATTTTATTAAGGAAGGATGTAGTAGAAAATGTGAAGAAGATATATAATGATAATAATGGGAGGATTTTAATTTTGGATTTTGAATATATGAATAGGGTTTTTAGGATTATAAATATTTATGCGCCGAATAATGAGATAGAGCGAAATAATTTATTTTTAGAATTAGGGAAATGGTGCAAGGGTAACTGTATTTTAGTAGGGGATTTTAATGTTAAAATGAATAGATTAGATATGAAAAGGGGAGCTATTTTTAGAAATGACGTATCTAGGGGGGTCTTAAGGAAGATTATGTTTGAAAACAGTTTGATTGATATATGGAGGGATGAGAATCCGAACAAGAGAGGAATTTCTAGAAGGCAGGTGGTTTTAGGGGAGTTGAAACAGACGCGAATAGATCTGGTTTTAGTAAATTAGGGTTTAAGGAATTTTATGAAATAAATTAAGTATGTTTTTACAGCTTTTAGTGATCATGCGGCGGTGGTATTTTCTTGTGGAGTAAGGACACATACTAAATCTGGTTGGCTGTGGTGTTTAAATAATAGCTTGCTAGAGGAGGAAAATTATATTGAGATGATATCAGAATGTATTGGGAAGGCCAAAAGACAACAGTTAATGGAGGTGAATATGGGGTTGTGGTGGGAGGAGCTGAAAACCAAATGTAAGGAATTGACTATAAAATATGCTGTTAAGAGGAATTATTTTTTGAAAAAGAAGGAGAGGGAACTACGTAAGAAGGTTAAACATGAATTTGAGTGTATAGAAAAGGATGAAGGTCATGGGGTGGAGGATTATTTACTGGCTAAGGATGCACTTGATGAATATGAGAAGAAGAAATGCAATGCGGCGATTGTAAGGAGTAGAGTGCAATATGCGATAGAGGGGGGAAAGATGTACTTCATTTTTCTTGAATTTAGAAAAAAGAAGACAAGAGAAGATTTATATTACGGAGTTAATTAATGATAAAGGGGAAAAGGTTAATGATTTGGTGGGGATTCTGGATACGGTTGAGAGATATTATGAATGCTTATTTAAAAAAGAAGAGGTTAATGAAGCCTGTATGGATAAGGTGCTTGAACATGTGGATACTAAGTTAACAGAAGGAGAAAAAAACATGTGTGATGAAGATATGAGTCTAACTAACATTAAGGAAGCCATATTAGAAGCTAATTGCAATAGGAGTCCGGGGTCTGATGGCCTAACTGCGGAATTTTATAAATCTTTTGCAGATTTGTTGGCTCCAATTTTAAGAAAACTGTATGAATATATTGAAAAGACTCAAGTGGTGCCAGATTCGCTGGCCACAGGAGTTGTAACCATATTGTATAAAAATAAAGGGAGTCGTGAAAATTTGGATAATTATCGACCGTTGACACTTTTAAATTGTGATTATAAGATCTTAGCCAAGGTCTTAGCTAATAGAGTTAAAAAAGTTATGGGAGGAGTAATAGCAGAGACACAAGGATATAGTGTACCAGGGAGGGATATTTCTGACACAGTGGGAACAATAAGGGATGTGATAAAGCATATGGGGGAGGAAGGGGGGTTTGTGATGAGTTTGGATCTAAATAAGGCTTTTGATAGAGTTGATCATTCCTTTTTACTGCGTACACTTGGGAAATTTGGGTTTGGTGAAAGAATGATAGGTTGGATTAGACTACTGAATGGATATGCAAGGAGCAGAGTAAAATGTAATGGGATTTTAACAGATTCTTTTCCTCTGGAGAGATCTGTAAGGCAGGGATGTCCGTTATCAGCTGCTCTTTATAGTTTATCGGTGGAGCCGCTTGCAGCAATGATTAAAGCAAACAAATTAATTCGAGGTATACGGATACCGGATGGGGGGGAGAGTGTTATACAGCAATATGCGGATGATACTACATGTACTGTGATAGATGTTGAAAGTGTGAAGAATGTAATGGAGTGTTTTGAGGTATATGGCAAGGCATCAGGGGCAAAACTTAATGTTGAAAAATCTGAAATAATGTATGTGGGGATAGATGAAAAAAGTGGACTGTGGATTCCCTTTCAAAAAGGCTGAAGGTTATATAAAGACTTTAGGGGTGGTTTTTGGGGGTGGATAAAGAAGGGACGAGAGATGAGACATGGACTGGGGTTTTGAATAAAATAAAACATACTCTATCCTATTGGAAGGCAAGAAAACTGTTCTTGAGGGGGAAGGTGGTGGTGATTAATTCTTTGGTGGCATCCAAATGTATCTATGTTCTAGGTTCGTTGGATATGCCACAATGGGTGTTAAAAGAATTAAATGGTTTGGTTACAGATTTCCTATGGGAGGGGAAGGGGACTAGGATTGCAAGGGCAACTCTTATCTCGGATTTAAAGGATGGGGGGTTGAAATTGGTGGATCTGGATGTGAAGAGAATAGCAATGAGAATAAAAACTGTGCAAAAATACTTATATGGGGAGGTAGATTATGGATGGAAAAGGTTTTTAAACATTTTTTGTACAGAAGTGGGGGTTGTGAAGAAAGTGGATTATTGATGTCATGGAAGAAGGATATGTTGGAGGGTTTGCCTGAGTTCTATAAAGAGGTGTTCTTGGCATGGGGGGGAATTTCTTCCTAAGATTGAGTACACATGTACAAATAAGGACAACATATTTAATCAGCCTGTGTTTTTGAATCCGAAAATAGAGAGTGGTGGGAAGGTGCTGTACAACAAAATGTTCATGAAGGCTGGGTTAATATTGGTAAAAGATTTTCTTTATGAGGTTATACCGGGGTTTTTAAGGGGGCAGGCAATTCTGGATACTGTGTGGGAGGTTGATGATACAGTGGAGAGAAAATTAGTATTGCAGATATACGAAAGAATTAAATTATGCATTCCGGGTGAGTGGATAAAAGTGATAAATGGGGAGGGGGAATATGAGGACTTGTATGTGCTGCCAAGTCTCTATGTGGGTAAAGGATCGGGGAAACAAGTTTTATCAAAAGTAACACAGAAAAGATTGTACAAGTGTATGTTGAAGTCTGTGTGTGTGAGGCCTGCGGCTGAGAGGATGTGGAGAAAAATGTTTATTGATTTGGATGTTTCTTTGATGTGGGAGAATTTGGTTTTGTTTGGGAATAAACGAAATTGTGAGAACATGGATTTTATGATACGGCATAATCGTATATACACAAATATTATTTTACATCAGATAAACCGCGATGTACGGCGGGAATGTGATGTGTGTATGATGAAGCCAGAGTCTTTGTTGCATTTATTTGTTGAATGTCCAAGTCTGACAGGTTTTTTTAAGGAAGTAAAAATTTTACTGTGGAGGCACTGGAGAAAAGAGTTTTTAGAAAGCTTTGTATGGGATAGGTTAATATTATTTGGAGTAATGGGGAAATGTTTGGGTGTGAATGTGTACCTGTTGAATATTGTGTTGAGTTTTGTGAGGTATGCAATTTACTGTAGAAGGAATATGAAACATTTTGAAGGGAAAAGGTGAATGTCTGGGTAATTTTTAAAGCAGGTTTAAGAAAGCAGGTGGATTTAATGTATAATGCAAAACTAGAGAAATTTGAAAGTATGTTTATAAAGGGGAGTACTTTAGTGTCTATGGAGGAGGGAGGAGGGGGAGTTAGGGTTAACTTCTGAAATGGAGTATGTCTAATGTCTATATTAGATTATTTTTTGAAAGAATTATTTTGAATATTTTCTTTGTTTATTTTTTTGATAGGGGGTGGCTTTTATCTGCCTATTTTATTTTGTGGGTGGATTTTGTTATGTCTTAGTCATGTCTGAGTTTTTTCTGTATTTTTATTTCTTTGGGTTCTTTGATTTGATAGGGGGTGAATTGTTCACCTGCCTATGTTAGGATAGTGTCTGCTGTATTGTTCATTGTAATATTGTACTGTAAATATTGTAAAAAATTGAATTTTTTGATAATAAAAAGAGAAAAAAAAAAAAAAATACGCCCGATCTTGTCCGATCTCAGAAGCTAAGCAGGGTCGGGCCTGGTTAGTACTTGGATGGTAGACCGCCTGGGAATACCAGGTGCTGTAAGCTTTTTGTCCCAGTAGAGCGTGCTCTTGTGTCATGGAGCAACTGCCTTTTATTTATCACCCTAATAATATAATGGATTGTTATTGGACTAAATGCAGTTTGAGTGTGCTGCCCTGCCCTGATCAAATCAAATAATGGACAGTGCGTTTCCCTCAAAATATAGGCAGTACATGCAGCCTTTGTTTTTAGTCTAGGAGACAGTCAATGTCTGTAGTCCATTAGGGCACTATAAAATCCCTTCAATGTTGTGCCTGATTCCGTTAATTCCCAAGTTCCCTTTTCTCCGTTTAGATTTCCCCATTGACCATTTGTCCCTGTTTTGGCAGGTTTTCGCTCTCAAAAGTACACCTTTTTAATAGCAAAACAGCACAATTGGATGTTCTATGTCCACAACAATGTTTAAACCCTATCAGGTGACCATTTGTGAGGTCTGGGAAAAATGTAAGACATTTAGATTTTGGGGTGTAGTTACCCTTAAATGCAAGCGTGCACCAGGAAGAGACCTTTGTTTGGTTAAGCGGTGTTGCTGTAGAAGAAATGGCCACTGGAGTGATGCAAATGATCACGGTATAATTCTGCCAGGCAGGCATAGGCTACTTTGTAGTTAACATTTTCTTGCGAAGGTTTTGGGGAAAGCCATTCCTTCCCTACCAGAAGAAGGTTATCATTAGCATCATCGCTAACGGCTACACAAAGTGTAGATATACGCGCGCACCGCACACATGCACACAGACAGGGGCATTCCTGTGCCGTGCCAGAAAGTTCATGGAAATACGAATCACTGATGCATTTTGTTGATGTCTTTTGATTGACTTGGGCAAATGAATTCGTTTTCTAACAAGTTGAATAGATTTAGTTGATTTCTTACTAAGTTCAATAAATGTTTGAATATTGTTGAATTTCGTTTTAATGTCTGGATTCCGTGATTCGGTCCGCAACGCCTATTTTATAGGGCCCTAGTCAATGAACTTGTCATAAATCAACATAGGATATGCCCTCTCTCCCCCCCCCCCCAACAAGACTCAAATATATATATATATATATGTATATATATATATATGTATATATATATATATATATATATATATATATATATATATATATATATATATTGAAATGTAAGCAAGGGTTGAGCTTCTTCAGTTTGTGTCACAAAGTGGATACGTTTCTGTGTCCCTTTCAGAGTGAGTGACACATTGACTTTATATAGTGTACCAAGAGTTGTTCCCTCGCTTACGGCCATACCAGCCTGAATACGCCCATCCTGATTGGAGAAGTGACGACAGGTGCGAGTTTTGAGCTGTGAGTGAGTGTTTGCTGAAGAGTGTTTGCGCGAGAGCTATTTTTGTTAATTATTTGGATTTCGAAATATATTTTTTGTTTGTTCTTGCAGTTGAATAGTTTTAAGTTTGGTTAGTCTTCCCCCCTTGCAGTTTTGCTGCTTGGGGGAGAGGTTTTCTTTTCGGATTCTTTTTTTGAATCACTATGACGGACAACATGGAAATGACAAACGGAATGGACAAAGACAACGAAAGGGCGCAACGGAAGAAAAATGAAGATAAAGAAGGAATGAAATATGGCAAAGAATACACGGTGGCAATTGAGTTGGTAGGAGAAGACAAAGTGACGACAATGGAACTACTACGAGCAATTAAGGAGGTGTGTGGAGAGGTGGTGGGATGCCGAATGAAAGGAGAAAAGAAGTATGAAGTTACGATGAGAAACGGAAAAGGAAAAGAACGTTTAATGGATGGAATATGGATAAAGGACACCAGGATTTTGGCGAGAGATGTTAATGTGAAGGAATTGGTGGTGTCTTTTATGAATCTCCCAGTATATGTAGAAGATGGTGTGATACTGGGCAAGCTGAGTAGTTGGGGAGTGGAAGCCGTTTCGGAGATAAGGAGGAGAGTTTGGCCAGGAACGGAGGTGGTTGATGTGACACGTTTTTGCAAAGTCAAGTTCACAGAAAAAGTGACATCATTGCCTTACTCTACAAGAATTGAGACGTTGGAGGGAGCAGAATATTTTAGGTTCCTTCATGACAAACAGGTCAGAGTGTGTCGTTTGTGTATTCAACCCGGGCACATAGTTAAAGACTGCCCTGAATTTAAGTGTTTCAAATGTGGCAAGCAAGGACACTATGTGAGAGAATGTGTCGGAGAGAAGGAAATGAATTTCTGTGGTGGATGCAGAAAGAGATTGGCGGAGTGCAACTGTGGAGAGGTTATGGCTGAAGAGGGGAGTCAAGCACTATTCGAGGAAGCAGTTGTATTGTCGCAAGAAGGAGAAGAAGATGGAGGAGAGGACGTGGTGGAGAGTGGAGAGACGGAGGAAGGAAGAAGGGAGAAGGACCAGAAGATGAATGAAATTGGGAGTAGTATGGACTCAGAAATAAGAAGAGGGAGTTTTCAGGAGGAGGGGGGGAGTGGACTGGGGGGAAGCACGGGGGACTCACAGGTTTTGGGGGATAGCACAGTACTAACAAGTACCTCGGGGGGTGAAGAAATGGAGAGGGGTTCGAGTTTGAGAACAATAACAGAAACGACAACGACGGCTATACATGAGACGGAGATGAACACGGGGAGCACAACGATGACAATACCAGAGACGGAGATGAACATGGGGAGCACAACGGATGAGGGTGACAAGAAGTTGAGTTGGCTGGATAACATGGACTTGGAGGAGATATCGGACACGGATGATGGAGAAAAGATTGAAAGAACGAGGGAAGGATACAGGAAGAGGAAAGCGGGGGAAGAGGGGGAGAGAAAGGGTGGAAGAGGAAAGAAACTGGATAACAGGTAGAGGATAATGAAATTATATTTTATTATTTTATTATTTATTAGAATGGTAAATATAATGTCAATAAATGCAAATGGTTTGAGAAAAATGGGAAAATTTAATAGAATAGTACAAATGAAGAATTCAGATATTTTATGTATTCAAGAGACGCACTGGGATAATGCATGTGTTTTAGAAGTAAAAAAAATATGTAGGGATTTTATTTATGTTAACAATGGCAGGGGAAATTCAAGTGGGGTTGCAATTTTATTAAGGAAGGATGTAGTAGAAAATGTGAAGAAGATATATAATGATAATAATGGGAGGATTTTAATTTTGGATTTTGAATATATGAATAGGGTTTTTAGGATTATAAATATTTATGCACGAATAATGAGATAGAGCGAAATAATTTATTTTTAGAATTAGGGAAATGGTGCAAGGGTAACTGTATTTTAGTAGGGGATTTTAATGTTAAAATGAATAGATTAGATATGAAAAAGGGGAGCTATTTTTAGAAATGACGTATCTAGGGGGGTCTTAAGGAAGATTATGTTTGAAAACAGTTTGATTGATATATGGAGGGATGAGAATCCGAACAAGAGAGGAATTTCTAGAAGGCAGGTGGTTTTAGGGGAGTTGAAACAGACGCGAATAGATCTGGTTTTAGTAAATTAGGGTTTAAGGAATTTTATGAAAGAAATTAAGTATGTTTTTACAGCTTTTAGTGATCATGCGGCGGTGGTATTTTCTTGTGGAGTAAGGACACATACTAAATCTGGTTGGCTGTGGTGTTTAAATAATAGCTTGCTAGAGGAAGAAAATTATATTGAGATGATATCAGAATGTATTGGGAAGGCCAAAAGACAACAGTTAATGGAGGTGAATATGGGGTTGTGGTGGGAGGAGCTGAAAACCAAATGTAAGGAATTGACTATAAAATATGCTGTTAAGAGGAATTATTTTTTGAAAAAGAAGGAGAGGGAACTACGTAAGAAGGTTAAACATGAATTTGAGTGTATAGAAAAGGATGAAGGTCATGGGGTGGAGGATTATTTACTGGCTAAGGATGCACTTGATGAATATGAGAAGAAGAAATGTAATGCGGCGATTGTAAGGAGTAGAGTGCAATATGCGATAGAGGGGGAAAGGTGTACTTCATTTTTCTTGAATTTAGAAAAAAGAAGACAAGAGAAGATTTATATTACGGAGTTAATTAATGATAAAGGGGAAAAGGTTAATGATTTGGTGGGGATTCTGGATACGGTCGAGAGATATTATGAATGCTTATTTAAAAAAGAAGAGGTTAATGATTCCTGTATGGATAAGGTGCTTGAACACGTGGATACTAAGTTAACAGAAGGGGAAAAAAACATGTGTGATGAAGATATGAGTCTAACTGACATTAAGGAGGCCATATTAGATGCTAATTGCAATAGGAGTCCGGGGTCTGATGGCCTAACTGCGGAATTTTATAAATCTTTTGCAGATTTGTTGGCTCCAATTTTAAGAAAACTGTATGAATATATTGAAAAGACTCAAGTGGTGCCAGATTCGCTGGCCACAGGAGTTTTAACCATACTGTATAAAAATAAAGGGAGTCGTGTAAATTTGGATAATTATCGACCGTTGACACTTTTAAATTGTGATTATAAGATCTTAGCCAAGGTCTTAGCTAATAGAGTTAAAAAAAGTTATGGGAGGAGTAATAGCAGAGACACAAGGATATAGTGTACCAGGGAGGGATATTTCTGACACAGTGGGAACAATAAGGGATGTGATAAAGCATATGGGGGAGGAAGGGGGGTTTGTGATGAGTTTGGATCTAAATAAGGCTTTTGATAGAGTTGATCATTCCTTTTTACTGCGTACACTTGGGAAATTTGGGTTTGGTGAAAGAATGATAGGTTGGATTAGATTACTGAATGGATATGCAAGGAGCAGAGTAAAATGTAATGGGATTTTAACAGATTCTTTTCCTCTGGAGAGATCTGTTAGGCAGGGATGTCCGTTATCAGCTGCTCTTTATAGTTTATCGGTGGAGCCGCTTGCAGCAATGATTAAAGCAAACAAATTAATTCGAGGTATACGGATACCGGATGGGGGGAGAGTGTTATACAGCAATATGCGGATGATACTACATGTACTGTGATAGATGTTGAAAGTGTGAAGAATGTAATGGAGTGTTTTGAGGTATATGGCAAGGCATCAGGGGCAAAACTTAATGTTGAAAAATCTGAAATAATGTATGTGGGGATAGATGAAAAAGTGGACTGTGGATTCCCTTTCAAAAAGGCTGAAGGTTATATAAAGACTTTAGGGGTGGTTTTGGGGGTAGATAAAGAAGGGACGAGAGATGAGACATGGACTGGGGTTTTGAATAAAATAAAACATACTCTATCCTATTGGAAGGCAAGAAAACTGTTCTTGAGGGGGAAGGTGGTGGTGATTAATTATTTGGTGGCATCCAAATGTATCTATGTTCTAGGTTCGTTGGATATGCCACAATGGGTGTTAAAAGAATTTAATGGTTTGGTTACAGATTTCCTATGGGAGGGGAAGGGGACTAGGATTGCAAGGGCAACTCTTATCTCGGATTTAAAGGATGGGGGGTTGAAATTGGTGGATTTGGATGGGAAGAGAAAAGCAATGAGAATAAAAACTGTGCAAAAATACTTATATGGGGAGGTAGATTATGGATGGAAAAGGTTTTTCAAACATTTTTTGTACAAAAGTGGGGGTTGTGAAGAAAGTGGATTATTGATGTCATGGAAGAAGGATATGTTGGATGGTTTGCCTGAGTTCTATAAAGAGGTGTTCTTGGCATGGGGGGAATTTCTTCCTAAGATTGAGTACACATGTACAAATAAGGACAACATATTTAATCAGCCTGTGTTTTTGAATCCGAAAATAGAGAGTGGTGGGAAGGTACTGTACAACAAAATGTTCATGAAGGCTGGGTTAATATTGGTAAAAGATTTTCTTTACGAGGTTATACCGGGGTTTTTAATGGGGCAGGCAATTCTGGATACTGTGTGGGAGTTTGATGATACAGTGGAGAGAAAATTAGTATTACAGATATATGAAAGAATTAAATTATGCATTCCGGGTGAGTGGATAAAAGTGATAAATTGGGAGGGGGAATATGAGGACTTGTATGTGCTGCCAAGTCTCTATGTGGGTAAAGGATCGGGGAAACAAGTATTATCAAAAGTAACACAGAAAAGATTGTACAAGTGTATGTTGAAGTCTGTGTGTGTGAGGCCTGCGGCTGAGAGGATGTGGAGAAAAATGTTTATTGATTTGGATGTTTCTTTGATGTGGGAGAATTTGGTTTTGTTTGGGATTAAACGAAATTGTGAGAACATGGATTTTATGATACGGCATAATCGTATATACACAAATATTATTTTACATCAGATAAACCGCGATGTACGGCGGGGAATGTGATGTGTGTATGATGAAGCCAGAGTCTTTGTTGCATTTATTTGTTGAATGTCCAAGTCTGACAGGTTTTTTCAAGGAAGTAAAACTTTTGTTGTGGAGGCACTGGAGAAAATAGTTTTTAGAAAGTTTTGCATGGGATAGGTTAATATTATTTGGAGTAATGGGGAAATGTTTGGGTGTGAATGTGTACCTCGTCAGATCTCGGAAGCTAAGCAGGTTTAGGGCTGGTTAGTACTTGGATGGGGGACCACCTTGGAATACCAGTTGCTGTAAAAGCATGTAAGAAGCTATGACGTGGACTGATAAATCTGTGTTATATGTGAAGATGTGATGTGAAATATGAACGCTATGATATGTAAAAATAAGCTGTGAAGCTATGAGATGTGAAGATGTGATGTGAAATATGAAGCTATGATATGGGAAAAAAATAAGCTGTGAAGCTATGAGATTTGAAGATGTGATGTGAAATATGAAGCTATGATATATAAAAATAAGCTGTGAAGCTATGAGATGTGAAGATGTGATGTGAAATATGAAGCTATGATATGTAAAAATAAGCTGTGAAGATGTGATGTGAAATATGAAGCTATGATATGGAAAAAAAAATAAGCTGTGAAGCTATGAGATGTGAAGATGTGATGTGAAATATGAAGCTATGATATATAAAAATAAAATAAAAAATAAAAAAAATACGCCAGATCTCGTCCGATCTCGGAAGCTAAGCAGGGTCAGGCCTGGTTAGTACTTGGATGGGAGACACTCTTGGAATACCAGGTGCTGTAAGCTTTTTGTCCCAGTAGAGCGTGCTCTTGTGTCATGGAGCAACTGCCTTTTATTTATCAACCTAATAATATCATGGATTGTTTTGGACTAAATGCAGTTTGTGTGTGCTGCCCTGCCCTGATCAAATCAAATAATGGACAGTGCGTTTCCCTCAAAATATAGGCAGTACATGCAGCCTTTGTTTTTAGTCTAGGAGACAGTCAATGTCTGTAGTCCATTAGGGCACTATAAAATCCCTTCAATGTTTTGCCTGATTCTGTTAATTCCCAAGTTCCCTTTTCACCGTTTAGATTTCCCTGTTGACCGTTTGTCCCTGTTTTGGCAGGTTTTCGCTCTCAAAAGTACACCTTTTTAATAGCAAAACAGCACAATTGGATGTTCTATGTCCACAACAATGTTTAAACCCTATCAGGTGACCATTTGTGAGGTCTGGGAAAAATTTAAGACATTTAGATTTTGGGGTGTAGTTACCCTTAAATGCAAGCGTGCACCAGGAAGAGACCTTTGTTTGGTTAAGCGGTGTTGCTGTAGAACAAATGGCCACTGGAGTGATGCAAATGATCACGGTATAATTCTGCCAGGCAGGCATAGGCTACTTTGTAGTTAACATTTACTTGCGAAGGTTTTGGGGAAAGCCAATCCTTCCCTACCAGAAGAAGGTTATCATTAGCATCATCGCTTAACGGCTACACAAAGTGTAGACATACGCGCGCACCGCACACATGCACACAGACAGGGGCATTCCTGTGCCGTGCCAGAAAGTTCATGGAAATACGAATCACTGATGCATTTTGTTCATGTCTTATGATTGACTTGGGCAAATGAATGCGTTTTCTAACAAGTTGAATAGATTTAGTTGATTTCTTACTAAGTTCAATAAATGTTTGAATATTGTTGAATTTCGGTTTAATGTCTGGATTCCGTGATTCGGTCCGGCAACGCCTATTTTATAGGGCCCTAGTCAATGAACTTGTCATAAATCAACATAGGATATGCCCCCCCAACAAAACTCAAATATATATATATATATTGGAAATGTAAGCAAGGGTTGAGATTCTTCAGTTTGTGTCACAAAGTGGATACGTTTCTGTGTCCCTTTCAGAGTGAGTGACACATTGACTTTATATAGTGTTCCAAGAGTTGTTCCCTCGCTTACGGCCATACCAGCCTGAATACGCCCGATCTCGTCCGATCTCGGAAGCTAAGCAGTGTCGGGCCTGGTTAGTACTTGGATGGGAGACCGCCTGGGAATACCAGGTGCTGTAAGCTTTTTGTTCCACTAGAGAGTGCTCTTGTGTCATGGAGCAACTGCCATTTATTTATCACCCTAATAATATCATGTATTTTTATTGGACTAAATGCAGTTTGTATGTGCTGCCCTGCCCTAATCAAATTAAATAATAGACAGTGCGTTTCCCTCAAAATATATGTGTCATGGAGCAACTGCCTTTTATTTATCACCCTAATAATATCATGTATTTTTATTGGACTAAATGCAGTTTGTATGTGCTGCCCTGCCCTGCCCTGATCAAATTAAATAATAGACAGTGCGTTTCTCTCAAAATAGATGTGTCATGGAGCAACTGCCTTTTATTTATCACCCTAATAATATCATGTATTTTTATTGGACTAAATGCAGTTTGTATGTGCTGCTCTGCCATGATCAAATTAAATAATAGACAATACGTTTCCCTCAAAATATAGGCAGTACATTCAGCCTTTGTTTTTAGTCGGTTCAATAAGTTGCATGGAAATTCGAATCACTGATACATTTTCTTCATATCTTTATATAGTGTACCAAGAGTTGTTCCCATGCTTACGGCCATACAAGCCTGAATACACCCGATCTCGTCTGATCTCGGAATCTAAGCAGGATTGGGCCTGGTGAGTACTTGGATGGGAGACTGCCTGGGAATACCAGGTGCTGTAAGCCTTTTGTTCCACTAGAGAGTGCTCTTGTGTCATGGAGCAACTGCCTTTTATTTATCACCCTAATAATATCATGTATTTTTATTGGACTAAATGCAGTTTGTATGTCCTGCCCTGCCCTGCCCTGCCCTGCCCTGCCCTGATCAAATTAAATAATAGACAGTGCGTTTCCCTCAAAATATAGACAATACATTCAGCTTTTGTTTTTAGTCGGTTCATTAAGTTGCATGGAAATACGAATCGCTGATACATTTTGTTCATGTCTTTATATAGTGTACCAAGAGATGTTCCTGTGCTTATGGCCATACCAGCCTGAATACACCCGATCTCGTCTTATCTCGGAAGCTAAGCAGGATTGGGCCTGGTTAGTACTTGGATGGGAGTCTGACTGGGAATACCAGGTGCTGTAAGCCTTTTGTTCCACTAGAGAGTGCTCTTGTGTCATGGAGCAACTGCCTTTTATTTATCACCCTAATAATATCATGTATTTTTTTTTGACTAAATGCAGATTGTATGTGCTGCCCTGCCCTGCCCTGCCCTGCCCTGCCCTGCCCTGATCAAATTAAATAATAGACAGTGCGTTTCCCTCAAAATATAGACAGTACATTCAGCCTTTGTTTTTAGTCGGTTCATTAAGTTGCATGGAAATACGAATCACTGATACATTTTGTTCATGTCTTTATATAGTGTACCAAGAGTTGTTCCTGTGCTTATGGCCATACCAGCCTGAATTCGCCTGATCTCGTCAGATCTCGGAAGCTGTGCAGGATCGGGCCTGGTTAGTACTTGGATGGGAGACTGCCTGGGAATTCCAGGTGCTGTAAGCTTTTTGTTCCACTAGAGAGTGCTCTTGTGTCATGGAGCAACTGCCATTTATTTATCACCCTAATAATATCATGTATTTTTATTGGACTAAATGCAGTTTGTATGTGCTGCTCTGCCATGATCAAATTAAATAATAGACAATGCGTTTCCCTGAAAATATAGGCAGTACATTCAGCCTTTGTTTTTAGTCGGTTCAATAAGTTGCACGGAAATTCGAATCACTGATACATTTTCTTCATTTCTTTATATAGTGTACCAAGAGTTGCTCCCACGCTAATGGCCATACCAGCCTGAATACACCCGATCTCGTCTTATCTCGGAAGCTAAGCAGGATTGGGCCTGGTTAGTGCTTGGATGGGAGTCTGCCTGGGAATACCAGGTGCTGTAAGCGTTTTGTTCCACTAGAGAGTGCTCTTGTGTCATGGAGCAACTGCCTTTTATTTATCACCCTAATAATATCATGTATTTTTTTTTGACTAAATGCAGATTGTATGTGCTGCCCTGCCCTGCCCTGCAATGCCCTGCCCTGCCCTGCCCTGCCCTGATCAAATTAAATAATAGACAGTGCGTTTCCCTCAAAATATAGACATTACATTCAGCCTTTGTTTTTAGTCGGTTCATTAAGTTGCATGGAAATACGAATCACTGATACATTTTGTTCATGTCTTTATATAGTGTACCAAGAGTTGTTCCTGTGCTTATGGCCATACCAGCCTGAATTCGCCTGATCTCGTCAGATCTCGGAAGCTGAGCAGGATCGGGCCTGGTTAGTACTTGGATGGGAGACTGCCTGGGAATTCCAGGTGCTGTAAGCTTTTTGTTCCACTAGAGAGTGCTCTTGTGTCATGGAGTAACTGCCATTTATTTATCACCCTAATAATATCATGTATTTTTATTGGACTAAATGCAGTTTGTAAGTGCTGCCCTGACCTGCCCTGATCAAATTAAATAATAGACAGTGCGTTTCCCTCAAAATATATGTGTCATGGAGCAACTGCCTTTTATTTATCACCCTAATAATATCATGTATTTTTATTGGACTAAATGCAGTTTGTATGTGCTGCCCTGCCCTGCCCTGATCAAATTAAATAATAGACAGTGCGTTTCCTTGAAAATATAGGCAGTACATTCAGCCTTTGTTTTTAGTCGGTTCATTAAGTTGCATGGAAATACTAATCGCTGATACATTTTGTTCATGTCTTTATATAGTGTATCAAGATTTGTTCTCAAGCTTACGGCCATACCAGCCTGAATATGCCTGATCTTGTCTGATCTCAGATGCTAAATAGAGTCAGGCCTGGATAGTACTTGGATGGGAGACCGCCTGGGAATACCAGGTGCTGTAAGCTTCTTGTTCAACTAGAGAGTACTCTTGTGTCATGGAGCAACAGCCTTTTATTTATCACCCTAATAATATCATGTATTTTTATTGGACTAAATGCAGTTTGTATGTGCTGCCCTGCCCTGCCCTGATCAAATTAAATAATAGACAGTGCATTTCCCTCAAAATATATGTGTCATGGAGCAACTGCCTTTTATTTATCACCCTAATAGTATCATGTTTTTTTATTTGACTAAATGCAGTTTGTATGTGCTGCTCTGCCATGATCAAATTAAATAATAGACAATGCGTTTCCCTCAAAATATAGGCAGTACATTCAGCCTTTGTTTTTAGTCGGTTCAATAAGTTGCACGGAAATTCGAATCGCTGATACATTTTCTTCATTTCTTTATATAGTGTACCAAGAGTTGCTCCCAAGCTTATGGCCATACCAGCCTTAATACACCCTATCTCGTCTTATCTCGGAAGCTAAGCAGGATTGGGCTTGGTTAGTATGTGGATGGGAGACCGCCTGGGAATACCAGGTGCTGTAAGCCTTTTGTTCCACTAGAGAGTGCTCTTGTGTCATGGAGCAACTGCCTTTTATTTATCACCCTAATAATATCATGTATTTTTATTGGACTAAATGCAGTTTGTATGTGCTGCCCTGACCTGCCCTGATCAAATTAAATAATAGACAGTGCGTTTCCCTCAAAATATATGTGTCATGGAGCAACTGCCTTTTATTTATCACCCTAATAATATCATGTATTTTTATTGGACTAAATGCAGTTTGTATGTGCTGCCCTGCCCTGCCCTGATCAAATTAAATAATAGACAGTGCGTTTCCTTGAAAATATAGGCAGTACATTCAGCCTTTGTTTTTAGTCGGTTCATTAAGTTGCATGGAAATACTAATCGCTGATACATTTTGTTCATGTCTTTATATAGTGTATCAAGATTTGTTCTCAAGCTTACGGCCATACCAGCCTGAATATGCCTGATCTTGTCTGATCTCAGATGCTAAATAGAGTCAGGCCTGGATAGTACTTGGATGGGAGACCGCCTGGGAATACCAGGTGCTGTAAGCTTCTTGTTCAACTAGAGAGTACTCTTGTGTCATGGAGCAACAGCCTTTTATTTATCACCCTAATAATATCATGTATTTTTATTGGACTAAATGCAGTTTGTATGTGCTGCCCTGCCCTGCCCTGATCAAATTAAATAATAGACAGTGCATTTCCCTCAAAATATATGTGTCATGGAGCAACTGCCTTTTATTTATCACCCTAATAGTATCATGTTTTTTTATTTGACTAAATGCAGTTTGTATGTGCTGCTCTGCCATGATCAAATTAAATAATAGACAATGCGTTTCCCTCAAAATATAGGCAGTACATTCAGCCTTTGTTTTTAGTCGGTTCAATAAGTTGCACGGAAATTCGAATCGCTGATACATTTTCTTCATTTCTTTATATAGTGTACCAAGAGTTGCTCCCAAGCTTATGGCCATACCAGCCTTAATACACCCTATCTCGTCTTATCTCGGAAGCTAAGCAGGATTGGGCTTGGTTAGTATGTGGATGGGAGACCGCCTGGGAATACCAGGTGCTGTAAGCCTTTTGTTCCACTAGAGAGTGCTCTTGTGTCATGGAGCAACTGCCTTTTATTTATCACCCTAATAATATCATGTATTTTTATTGGACTAAATGCAGTTTGTATGTGCTGCCCTGCCCTAATCAAATTAAATAATAGACAGTGCGTTTCCCTCAAAATATATGTGTCATGGAGCAACTGCCTTTTATTTATCACCCTAATAATATCATGTATTTTTATTGGACTAAATGCAGTTTGTATGTGCTGCCCTGCCCTGCCCTGATCAAATTAAATAATAGACAGTGCGTTTCCTTGAAAATATTAGTCAGTACATTCAGCCTTTGTTTTTAGTCGGTTCATTAAGTTGCATGGAAATACTAATCACTGATACATTTTGTTCATGTCTTTATATAGTGTACCAAGATTTGTTCTCAAGCTTACGGCCATACCAGCCTGAATATGCCCGATCTTGTCTGATCTCAGATGCTAAATAGAGTCAGGCCTGGATAGTACTTGGATGGGAGACCGCCTGGGAATACCAGGTGCTGTAAGCTTCTTGTTCCACTAGAGAGTACTCTTGTGTCATGGAGCAACAGCCTTTTATTTATCACCCTAATAATATCATGTATTTTTATTTGACTAAATGCAGTTTGTCTGTGCTGCCCTGCCCTGGTCAAATTAAATAATAGACAAAGCGTTTCCCTCAAAATATAGGCAGTACATTCAGCCTTTGTTTTTAGTCGGTTCATTAAGTTGCACGGAAATTTGAATCACTGGTAAATTTTGTTAATGTCTTTATATAGTGTACCAAGAGTTGTTCACTCGCTTACGGCCATACCAGCCTGAATACACCCATCCTGATTGGAGAAGTGACGACAGGTGCGAGGTTTGAGCTGTGAGTGAGTGTTTGCTGAAGAGTGTTTGCTCGAGAGCTATTTTTGTTAATTATTTGGATTTCGAAATATATTTTTTGTTTGTTCTTGCAGTTGAATAGTTTTAAGTTTGGTTAGTCTTCCCCCCTTGCAGTTTTGCTGCTTGGGGGAGAGTTTTCTCTTTTCTGATTCTTTTTTTGAATCACTATGACGGACAACATGGAAATGACAAACGGAATGGACAAAGACAACGAAAGGGCGCAACGGAAGAAAAATGAAGATAAAGAAGGAATGAAATATGGCAAAGAATACACGGTGGCAATTGAGTTGGTAGGAGAAGACAAAGTGACGACAATGGAACTACTACGAGCAATTAAGGAGGGGTGTGGAGAGGTGGTGGGATGCCGAATGAAAGGAGAAAAAAAGTATGAAGTTACGATGAGAAACGGAAAAGGAAAAGAACGTTTAATGGATGGAATATGGATAAAGGACACCAGGATTTTGGCGAGAGATGTTAATGTGAAGGAATTGGTGGTGTCTTTTATGAATCTCCCAGTATATGTAGAAGATGGTGTGATACTGGGTAAGCTGAGTAGCTGGGGAGTGGAAGCCGTTTCGGAGATAAGGAGGAGAGTTTGGCCAGGAACGGAGGTGGTTGATGGGACACGTTTTTGCAAAGTCAAGTTCACAGAAAAAGTGACATCATTGCCTTACTCTACAAGAATTGAGACGTTGGAGGGAGCAGAATATTTTAGGGTCCTTCATGACAAATAGGTCAGAGTGTGTCGGTTGTGTATTCAACCCGGGCACATAGTTAAAGACTGCCCTGAATTTAAGTGTTTCAAATGTGGCAAGCAAGGACACTATGCGAGAGAATGTGTCGGAGAGAAGGAAAGGAATTTCTGTGGTGGATGCAGAAAGAGATTGGCGGAGTGCAACTGTGGAGAGGTTATGGCTGAAGAGGGGAGTCAAGCACTATTCGAGGAAGCAGGTGTATTGTCGCAAGAAGGAGAAGAAGATGGAGGAGAGGACGTGGTGGAGAGTGGAGAGACGGAGGAAGGAAGAAGGGAGAAGGACCAGAAGATGAATGAAATTGGGAGTAGTATGGACTCAGAAATAAGAAGAGGGGAGTTTTCAGGAGGAGGGGGGAGTGGACTGGGGGAAGCACGGGGGACTCACAGGTTTTGGGGGATAGCACAGTACTAACAAGTACCTCGGGGGGTGAAGAAATGGAGAGGGGTTCGAGTTTGAGAACAATAACAGAAACGACAACGACGGCTATACATGAGACGGAGATGAACACGGGGAGCACAACGATGACAATACCAGAGACGGAGATGAACATGGGGAGCACAACGGATGAGGGTGACAAGAAGTTGAGTTGGCTGGATAACATGGACTTGGAGGAGATATCGGACACGGATGATGGAGAAAAGAGTGAAAGAACGAGGGAAGGATACAGGAAGAGGAAAGCGGGGGAAGAGGGAGAGGGAAAGGGGGGAAGAGGAAAGAAACTGGATAACAGGTAGAGGATAATGAAATTATATTTTACTATTTTATTATTTATTAGAATGGTAAATATAATGTCAATAAATGCAAATGGTTTGAGAACTATGGGAAAATTTAATAGAATAGTACAAATGAAGAATTCAGATATTTTATGTATTCAAGAGACGCACTGGGATAATGCATGTGTTTTAGGAGTTAAAAAAATATGGAGGGATTTTATTTATGTTAACAATGGCAGGGGAAATTCAAGTGGGGTTGCAATTTTATTAAGGAAGGATGTAGTAGAAAATGTGAAGAAGATATATAATGATAATAATGGGAGGATTTTAATTTTGGATTTTGAATATATGAATAGGGTTTTTAGGATTATAAATATTTATGCGCCGAATAATGAGATAGAGCGAAATAATTTATTTTTAGAAGTAGGGAAATGGTGTAAGGGTAACTGTATTTTAGTAGGGGATTTTAATGTAAAAATGAATAGATTAGATATGAAAAGGGGAGCTATTTTTAGAAATGACGTATCTAGGGGGGTCTTAAGGAAGATTATGTTTGAAAACAGTTTGATTGATATATGGAGGGAGGAGAATCCGAACAAGAGAGGAATTTCTAGAAGGCAGGTGGTTTTAGGGGAGTTGAAACAGACGCGAATAGATCTGGTTTTAGTAAATGAGGGTTTAAGGAATTTTATGAAAGAAATTAAGTATGTTTTTACAGCTTTTAGTGATCATGCGGCGGTGGTATTTTCTTGTGGAGTAAGGACACATACTAAATCTGGTGGGCTGTGGTGTTTAAATAATAGCTTGCTAGAGGAGGAAAATTATATTGAGATGATATCAGAATGTATTGGGGAGGCCAAAAGACAACAGTTAATGGAGGTGAATATGGGGTTGTGGTGGGAGGAGCTGAAAACCAAATGTAAGGAATTGACTATAAAATATGCTGTTAAGAGGAATTATTTTTTGAAAAAGAAGGAGAGGAAACTACGTAAGAAGGTTAAACATGAACTTGAGTGTATAGAAAAGGATGAAGGTCATGGGGTGGAGGATTATTTACTGGCTAAGGATGCACTTGATGAATATGAGAAGAAGAAATGTAATGCGGCGATTGTAAGGGGAGTAGAGTGCAATATGCGATAGAGGGGGGGAAAGGTGTACTTCATTTTTCTTGAATTTAGAAAAAAGAAGACAAGAGAAGATTTATATTACGGAGTTAATTAATGATAAAGGGGAAAAGGTTAATGATTTGGTGGGGATTCTGGATACGGTCGAGAGATATTATGAATGCTTATTTAAAAAAGAAGAGGTTAATGATTCCTGTATGGATAAGGTGCTTGAACACGTGGATACTAAGTTAACAGAAGGGGAAAAAACATGTGTGATGAAGATATGAGTCTAACTGACATTAAGGAGGCCATATTAGATGCTAATTGCAATAGGAGTCCGGGGTCTGATGGCCTAACTGCGGAATTTTATAAATCTTTTGCAGATTTGTTGGCTCCAATTTTAAGAAAACTGTATGAATATATTGAAAAGACTCAAGTGGTGCCAGATTCGCTGGCCACAGGAGTTTTAACCATACTGTATAAAAATAAAGGGAGTCGTGTAAATTTGGATAATTATCGACCGTTGACACTTTTAAATTGTGATTATAAGATCTTAGCCAAGGTCTTAGCTAATAGAGTTAAAAAAGTTATGGGAGGAGTAATAGCAGAGACACAAGGATATAGTGTACCAGGGAGGGATATTTCTGACACAGTGGGAACAATAAGGGATGTGATAAAGCATATGGGGGAGGAAGGGGGTTTGTGATGAGTTTGGATCTAAATAAGGCTTTTGATAGAGTTGATCATTCCTTTTTACTGCGTACACTTGGGAAATTTGGGTTTGGTGAAAGAATGATAGGTTGGATTAGACTACTGAATGGATATGCAAGGAGCAGAGTAAAATGTAATGGGATTTTAACAGATTCTTTTCCTCTGGAGAGATCTGTTAGGCAGGGATGTCCGTTATCAGCTGCTCTTTATAGTTTATCGGTGGAGCCGCTTGCAGCAATGATTAAAGCAAACAAATTAATTCGAGGTATACGGATACCGGATGGGGGGAGAGTGTTATACAGCAATATGCGGATGATACTACATGTACTGTGATAGATGTTGAAAGTGTGAAGAATGTAATGGAGTGTTTTGAGGTATATGGCAAGGCATCAGGGGCAAAACTTAATGTTGAAAAATCTGAAATAATGTATGTGGGGATAGATGAAAAAAGTGGACTGTGGATTCCCTTTCAAAAAGGCTGAAGGTTATATAAAGACTTTAGGGGTGGTTTTGGGGGTGGATAAAGAAGGGACGAGAGATGAGACATGGACTGGGGTTTTGAATAAAATAAAACATACTCTATCCTATTGGAAGGCAAGAAAACTGTTCTTGAGGGGAAGGTGGTGGTGATTAATTCTTTGGTGGCATCCAAATGTATCTATGTTCTAGGTTCGTTGGATATGCCACAATGGGTGTTAAAAGAATTCAATGGTTTGGTTACAGATTTCCTATGGGAGGGGAAGGGGACTAGGATTGCAAGGGCAACTCTTATCTCGGATTTAAAGGATGGGGGGTTGAAATTGGTGGATCTGGATGTGAAGAGAAAAGCAATGAGAATAAAAACTGTGCAAAAATACTTATATGGGGAGGTAGATTATGGATGGAAAAGGTTTTTAAACATTTTTTGTACAGAAGTGGGGTTGTGAAGAAAGTGGATTATTGATGTCATGGAAGAAGGATATGTTGGAGGGTTTGCCTGAGTTCTATAAAGAGGTGTTCTTGGCATGGGGGGGAATTTCTTCCTAAGATTGAGTACACATGTACAAATAAGGACAACATATTTAATCAGCCTGTGTTTTTGAATCCGAAAATAGAGAGTGGTGGGAAGGTGCTGTACAACAAAATGTTCATGAAGGCTGGGTTAATATTGGTAAAAGATTTTCTTTATGAGGTTATACCGGGGTTTTTAAGGGGGCAGGCAATTCTGGATACTGTGTGGGAGGTTGATGATACAGTGGAGAGAAAATTAGTATTGCAGATATACGAAAGAATTAAATTATGCATTCCGGGTGAGTGGATAAAAGTGATAAATGGGGAGGGGGAATATGAGGACTTGTATGTGCTGCCAAGTCTCTATGTGGGTAAAGGATCGGGGAAACAAGTTTTATCAAAAGTAACACAGAAAAGATTGTACAAGTGTATGTTGAAGTCTGTGTGTGTGAGGCCTGCGGCTGAGAGGATGTGGAGAAAAATGTTTATTGATTTGGATGTTTCTTTGATGTGGGAGAATTTGGTTTTGTTTGGGAATAAACGAAATTGTGAGAACATGGATTTTATGATACGGCATAATCGTATATACACAAATATTATTTTACATCAGATAAACCGCGATGTACGGCGGGAATGTGATGTGTGTATGATGAAGCCAGAGTCTTTATTGCATTTATTTGTTGAATGTCCAAGTCTGACAGGTTTTTTTAAGGAAGTAAAAATTTTGTTGTGGAGGCACTGGAGAAAAGAGTTTTTAGAAAGTTTTGTATGGGATAGGTTAATATTATTTGGAGTAATGGGGAAATGTTTGGGTGTGAATGTGTACCTGTTGAATATTGTTTTGAGTTTTGTGAGGTATGCAATTTACTGTAGAAGGAATATGAAACATTTTGAAGGGAAAAAGGTGAATGTCTGGGTAATCTTTAAAGCAGGTTTAAGAAAGCAGGTGGAATTAATGTATAATGCAAAACTAGAGAAATTTGAAAGTATGTTTATAAAAGGGGAGTACTTTAGTGTCTATGGAGGAGGGAGGAGGGGGAGTTAGGGTTAACTTCTGAAATGGAGTATGTCTAATGTCTATATTAGATTATGTATTTTATGTTGATTAGTGAATAAGGATGGTGTAATTATGGGATGGAAGATTTTGATGAACATTTTGTTGAGGGGTGTGGGTTGTTTGCAAAGGTGGATGGTGGAGGAATCACTTATAATTTTTGAAAGAATTTTTTGAATATTTTCTTTGTTTATTTTTATTTGATAGGGGGTGGCTTTTATCTGCCTATTTTGTGGGTGGAATTTGTTATGTCTTAGTCATGTCTGAGTTTTTTTGTATTTTTATTTCTTTGGGTTCTTTGATTTGATAGGGGGTGAATTGTTCACCTGCCTATGTTAGGATAGTGTCTTCTGTATTGTTCATTGTAATATTGTACTGTAAATATTGTAAAAAATTGAATTTTTTGATAATAAAAAGAGAAAAAAAAAAATAATTCGCCTGATCTCGTCAGATTTCGGAAGCTGAGCAGGATCGGGCCTGGTTAGTACTTGGATGGGAGACCGCCTGGGAATTCCAGGTGCTGTAAGCTTTTTGTTCCACTAGAGAGTGCTCTTGTGTCATGGAGCAACTGCCATTTATTTATCACCCTAATAATATCATGTATTTTTATTGGACTAAATGCAGTTTGTATGTGCTGCCCTGACCTGCCCTGATCAAATTAAATAATAGACAATGCATTTCCCTCAAAATATATGTGTCATGGAGCAACTGCCTTTTATTTATCACCCTAATAATATCATGTATTTTTATTGGACTAAATGCAGTTTGTATGTGCTGCTCTGCCATGATCAAATTAAATAATAGACAATGCGTTTCACTCAAAATATAGGCAGTACATTCAGCCTTTGTTTTTAGTCGGTTCAATAAGTTGCACGGAAATTCGAATCGCTGATACATTTTCTTCATTTCTTTATATAGTGTACCAAGAGTTGCTCTCACGCATACGGCCATACCAGCCTAAATACACCCGATCTCGTCTTATCTCGGAAGCTAAGCAGGATTGGGCCTGGTTAGTACTTGGATGGGAGACCGCCTGGGAATACCAGGTGCTGTAAGCCTTTTGTTCCACTAGGGAGTGCTCTTGTGTCATGGAGCAACTGCCTTTTATTTATCACCCTAATAATATCATGTATTTTTATTGGACTAAATGCAGTTTGTATGTGCTGCCCTGCCCTAATCAAATTAAATAATAGACAGTGCGTTTCCCTCAAAATATATGTGTCATGGAGCAACTGCCTTTTATTTATCACCCTAATAATATCCTGTATTTTTATTGGACTAAATGCAGTTTGTATGTGCTGCCCTGCCCTGCCCTGCCCTGCCCTGCCCTGCCCTGCCCTGATCAAATTAAATAATAGACAGTGCGTTTCCCTCAAAATATAGACAGTACATTCAGCTTTTGTTTTTAGTCGGTTCATTAAGTTGCATGGAAATACGAATCACTGATACATTTTGTTCATGTCTTTATATAGTGTACCAAGAGTTGTTCCTGCGCTTATGGCCATACCAGCCTGAATACGCCCTTCCGGTGAGTTGAGTGAGACAGGTGCAGGTGATTAAGCTGTAAGTGAGTGTTTGGGAGAGAACTATTTGCTTGAGTTTCTTAGTTTATTGAAGGACATTTGTTTGATTTTGAATTCAATTAAGTTTAAGGTTAGTTCGTTTTTTCCCCCCCCTTGCAGTTCTGCTGCTTGGGGGTGAGTTTTTTGAGACTTTTTTTCTGTTTGGTTAATGACGGACAACATGGCAAAGAATAATGGAACGGATAAAGACAAAGGCAATGCGCAACGGACAAAACTTGGACCTGAAGGTGGCTCAAAATACGGCAAGGAACGAACAGTGGCAGTGGAATTGATGGGAGAAGACAAGATAACGACGATGGAATTACTAAGATCAATTAAAGATGTGTGCGGAAAGGTGGTGGGGTGCAGAATAAAAGGAGAAAGGAAATATGAAGTCACGATGGGGGATGAAAATGGAAAAGAGTGTTTAATGGATGGGTTCATGATTAAGAACACGAAGGTAATGGCGAGAGATATGATGGCAAACGAACTCATAGTCTCGTTTATGAATTTGCCAGTTTATATCGAAGACGGAGCTATACTGGATAAACTGCGGATCTGGGGTGTAGCTGCGGTCTCAGAAATCAGAAGGAGAGTCTGGCCGGGTACGGAAATCGTGGATGGGACAAGATACTGTAAGGTAAAGTTCACGGACACCATGCAGTCCTTACCGTATTCCACTAAGTTCGAGACAATGGAGGGTGGTGAATATTTCAGGGTGATTCATGACAAGCAGGTTAGGGTATGTCGCCTGTGTATTCAACCTGGACATATTTTAAAGGACTGCCCTGACTTTAGGTGTTTTAAGTGCGGAAACCAGGGACACTATGCGAGGGAATGTGCTGGAGCGAGGGATAGGGCAGTTTGCGCAGGATGTCAGAAGGGAACCGATGAGTGCAACTGTGGAGAGGTTGTAAGTGAGGAGGAGAGCCAGGACCTCTTAATGGAAGCTGATGTATCACCGGGAGGAGAAGAAGAGGATGGGGAAGAGGATGTGGAGGAAGGTGGAGAGATGGAAGAGCAAAAGGCAGACGAAATAGGGAGCAGCTTGGACTCAGAGATGAGAAGAGGGAGTTTACAGGAGGAGGGGGATCGGGCTGGGTGGAGGCACTGGGGACGCGCAGATTTTTGGGGAAAGCTCAGGCCCTGCGAGTACCTCAGGGGGTGAAGACATGGAGGGCAGTTTGAGTTTGACGACAATACCAGAGACGGAGAGAGATACGGGGAGCACAACGGATGTGGGAGTAAAGAACTTGAGTTGGTTGGACGAAATGGGCTTGGAGGAGATATCTGATACGGACGAAGGGGCAAAGGTAGAAAAACTAAGGGAAAGCTACAGGAAGAGGAAAGCGACGGCGGGGGAGAAGAAGGATAGAAGAGGAAAGAAACAGGACAAAATGTAGAGGACAATGAAGGTATTTCTTTTCATTTTATTATTTTTTGAAATGGTTAAGTTTGTGTCCCTAAATGTAAATGGTTTAAGGACGATGGATAAATTTCAAAATATAGTTCAAATGAAGAATATGGATATCTTATGCCTACAAGAGACGCATTGGGACAATGATTGTGTATTGAAAGTAAAACAAATATGGAGGGATTTTATTTTTGTTAATAATGGTAGAGGGAATTCTAGTGGGGTTGCTATTCTAGTGAGAAAGGATGTGGTGGAAAAAGTGGTACATGTACATGATGATAATAATGGGAGGATTTTAGTTTTAGATTTTGAGTATATGGATATGAAGTTTAGAATTATAAATGTTTATGCGCCAAATAATGAAATAGAGCGCAAGGTTTTATTTGTTGAAGTGGGACGATGGAGTGTGGGAAATTGCATCGTGGTGGGGGATTTTAATGTGAAAATGGACAGATTAGATATGACAAGGGGAGCTGCTTTTAGAAATGATGCATCTAGAGGGGTTTTAAAGAAAATGATGGTTGAGAAAAAAACTTATTGACATATGGAGAGATGACAATCCCGATAAACCGAGAATTTTCTAGAAGGCAGGTGGTTTTAGGGGAATTAAAACAAACCAGAATAGATTTGATTTTAGTTAAAGAAGATTTAAGGGATTGTATGAAAGATGTTAAGTATGTATTTACAACATTCAGTGATCATGCATGTTTAAATTTCTCGGTGGGTTTAGACAAAGAAAGAATAGGAGGTGGTACATGGTGTATGAATGCGAGTTATTTGGGGGATGAGGATTATTGTAAACAACTTAAATCTTTGATAATATGTGAAATGGAGGATAAGCAGAAAGGGGAGGATAAGTGTGTATGGTGGGACAAGGTTAAGGAAAAAATAAAAGTTTTTAGTATAAGATATGCAAGGGAAAAGAGAGGCAGGATGAAAAGAAAAGAAAATGAGTTGAGAGCCAAATTGGTTGAGGAAATGGGGAAGTGTGACAGTGAACCTAATTATAATATAGAAACGTTTTTAGAGTTGAAAGCAACATTGAGTAAATATGACATGGATAAGTGTATGGGGGCCATTATAAGAAGCAAAGCAAAGTATTTTTTGGAGGGGGAGAAATGCACTTCTTTTTTTCTTGGATTAGAGAAGAGTACTCAAAGAAGAACATATCTTAGACAGATTGAAAATGTAAAGGGGGAAGTAGTAGATGATTATGTAGAGATTTTAGAGACAGTGCAGAGTTTTTATAAGGACTTATTTAAAAAAGGGGAGGTGGATGAGGGGGTGTGTACAGGAGATTTTAGGTAGTGTGGAGGTGAAAATTAATGGAGAAGATAAGGTGATGTGTGATGGGAAGATTACAGTAAATGAAGTGATGGATGCGATAAAGGGTTTACAGGTGAATAAGAGCCCTGGTGTAGATGGTATCATTGCAGAGTTTTATAAAGTTTATGAAAGTCTTTTAGCACCTATTTTATTGGAGGTTTATCACTATATGGAGGAGAATGATTGTGTGTCAGAATCAATGGTGACAGGAATGATAACTATTTTATATAAAAACAAAGGGAGTAAGGTGAAATTGGAAAATTATAGGCCAATTAGTTTATTAAATGTGGATTACAAGATTTTAGCCAAAATTTTAGCGAATTGGATGAAGAGAGTTTTACATGATATTATAGCATCAACACAGAATTATAGTGTTCCTGGGAGAGATATAGCTGACACAATTAATACGATTAGAGACGTGATACACAAAATGAATGGGGATAAGATAGGAGGTATTGTTTTAAGCATAGATTTAAATAAGGCTTTTGATAGAGTAGAACATGATTTTATGTTTAGGGTCTTGGAAAGATTTGGCTTTGGTAATAAAATAATAGGGTGGATTAAATTATTATATAGAAATGCAAAAAGTAGGGTGAAATGCAATGGGGTTTTAACCGATTCTTTTACTCTGGAGAGATCTGTGAGACAGGGATGTCCTTTATCTGCTTTATTGTATGTTTTATCAGCTGAGCCTTTAGCGGCTTTTCTTAAGAAGGATAATTTTATTAATTGTGTACAGACTCCACAGGGGGGATTTAGTTTGATTCACCAATATGCAGATGACACAACTATAACAGTTAGAGATGAGGACAGTGTAAAAAGGGTAATAGAAGGTTTTAAAGTATATGGAAGAGCATCAGGAGCTAAAGTTAATATGGAAAAGTCTGTTGTAATGTATATTGGGAAGGTAAATGAGGGGATTTTTCCTTTTAAAGAGGCCAAAGAATATTTTAAGGTGTTAGGAGTTTTTTTAGGTGTAAAAGAAAAAGAAGCTAGGGATTTGACATGGAGTGGGGTGATAAATAAAGTCAGAAAGGTTGTAAATATGTGGAAGGGGAGGTTGTTAAAATTAAAGGGGAAGGTTATTGTTATAAATTCTTTACTGATGTCAATTTGTATTCACGTCATGAATGTCTTAGATGTGCCAGAATGGGTTTTAATTGAAATGAATAAGATTTTAGTTGAATTTTTATGGGATGGGAAGGGGGCGAAAATCGCTTTTAAAACATTGATTGCGGGTTATGAGGAGGGGGGCTTGAAGTTAGTGGATCTAAGGGTGAGGAAAATAGCAATAAGAGTGAAAATGGTTCGGAAGTATTTATATGGGGAATTAGATTATGGGTGGAAAAAGTTTTTTGCAGAGTATTTGCAGGAGGTTGGGAGGATAGGGGATAATGGTTTATTAATGAGTGTAAAATAAGAAATGTTGGGAAATATACCTTTGTTTTATAAGGAAGTTTTCGAGGCTTGGGGGCAGGTTTTACCACACATTTCTTATGAATGTAACAGTTTGGAAAATATTTTAAATCAGCCTATCTTTTTGAATCCAAAGATCAAATATAATAATACAATGTTGTATTGTAAATATTTTATGAGAGCTGGGATGCGACAGATTGGTGATATTCTATATGAGGTCAGGCCGGGGTTTCTACCGGTACAAGCTATTTATGACAATGTTGTTGAGGTCGATGATGAAATAAGCAAAACTACAGTAGAAAATATGTATAAGAGAATTTTAGGGTGCATTCCGAAGGAGTGGGGTGTTTTAATAAATACAGGGGCGGTTAAGAGAGCCAGGGGTTTGCCGGTTTTATTGTATGAAAGTGGTGGAGTGAAATGTGATTTGTCAGGCTTGAAAGTTAAAACGGTCTATAGTAAATGTATTTTAAAAGAGATAAGAGTGCCTGCTTCTGAGAAAGTGTGGTCGGAGGTTTTTGTAGATTTGGATGTGAAGTCAATATGGAGGAATGTTAATGTAAAGGGGAATTCCATAGAATGTGAAGACAATGATTTTAAAATAAAACATAATAGGATTTTTACTAATGTGGTCTTACATCAAATCAACAGAAATATTAATAGAGAATGTGACATTTGTCATATAGAGGTGGAAAACTTTATGCACTTTTTCATTGAATGCAGTAGAATAAGAGGTTTTCATGAGTTTTTAAAGGAGCTTTTAATGAAACATTGGGGGGAGGAGATTTTTAATGGGGTGGAATGGAGGAGATTTTTTCTTTTTGGTATTAATGGTAAAAGTAAAGTTTTGAATTTTAATTTGGTTAATTATGTTTTAAGTCATGCTCGATATGCTGTAAGACTAAGAAGGAACTTGGGGCATTATGAAGGGAAATGTGTGAGTGTGGAGGTACTTTTTAAGAGTATGTTGGAGGGAAATATAGAGATAATGCAGAGATATGGTGGGGGCAACTTTGAAAAAGAATTTGTGTGGGGGAGTACATTTATTAGAATGTCATCAAATGGAAAACTTGTGTTTAACTATTAATTGGATTAGGTGAGTGTTTTAATTGTTGATTTATTGTATCTTCTTTCTGATTTTGTAAAAGGGTGAATTGTTCACCCTTTAATGATGATTGAAATGATGTAAAATTGTCTGATTTTCATAATAAAAAATAATATGCCTGATCTCGTCTGATCTTGGAAGCTAAGCAGGATTGGGCCTGGTTAGTACTTGGATGGGAGACCGCCTGGGAATACCAGGTGCTGTAAGCTTTTTTTTCCACTGGAGAGTACTCTTGTGTCATGGAGCAACTGCCTTTTATATATCACCCTAATAATATCATGACATTTTATTGGACTAAATGCAGTTTGTATGTGCTGCCCTGCCCTGCCCTGATCAATTTAAATAATAGACAGTGCGTTTCCCTCAAAATATATGTGTCATGGAGCAACTGCCTTTTATTTATCACCCTAATAATATCATGTATTTTTATTGGACTAAATGCAGTTTGTATGTGCTGCCCTGCCCTGGTCAAATTAAATAATAGACAAAGCGTTTCCCTCAAAATATAGGTAGTACATTCAGCCTTTGTTTTTAGTCGGTTCAATAAGTTGCACGGAAATTCGAATCACTGGTAAATTTTGTTCATGTCTTTATATAGTGTACCAAGAGTTGTTCACTCGCTTACGGCCATACCAGCCTGAACACGCCCCTTTTTGGAATTTCAGGAAGTGGATGAGCGGCAGGTGTCTGAGTGCTTGAGAGAGGATATCGTTTGTTTGGAGGTTTTTTTGATTTATAAGTTTGAAAGTTTGTGTGTGATTGTAGTTGATTTTCTTTGAAACTTTTTTGTTATTATCCCCCATCGGCGTGAGCTGTTTGGGGGATATTGATTAAAATAACCGGATGGACAACATGGCGTCAACATCAAGAATACAAACGACGACGAGAAAGGACAACAGTGAAATCAGAATTTCAAATGAAGAACTGAAGAAAAGAAAGTATGAGAAGGAACTGACGGTGAACGTGGAAATAATTGGAGAAGGGAAAATAACAACGATGGAATTGCTGAGAGGAATAAGGGAAGTTTGTGGAACAATACTTGGATGTAGAATGAGAGACGGAAATAAGTATGAAATAACAATGTCTCATGTAAAGGGAAAAGAAAGACTAATGGACGGGCTAAAGATAAAGAACTGTCAAATCATGGCTAAAGAGCTAGGGAACGATGAGCTTGTGGTGTCCTTTTTGAACTTGCCTGCATACATTACAGATGGGGAGATATATGAGAAACTAAGAGGCTGGAAAGTGAAGGCGACCACGCCAATCAAGAGGAGGATGTGGCCAGGAACAGACATTGTAGACGGGACGAGATTTTGCAAGGTGAAGTTCACAGACAATGTGCAATCCTTGCCATATTCTACCAAATTTAACACTGTCGAGGGATTTGAATATTTTCGTGTAATCCATGACAATCAAGTGATGGTATGTAGACTATGTATTCAGCCGGGGCACATACTTAAGGAATGTCCAGAATTCACTTGCCATAAATGTAGTGAACAAGGGCATTATGCCAGAGAATGTTTGAACATAGGTAATGTGTGTGAAATGTGTGACAGACCGAAAGTTAGATGTAGCTGTAAGAAGGGAAAAGATCACTTACTTTTGCAAACAATGGACCTCACTTCTGAGGAAGAGGAGGGGAGTGTGTTTATGGAAGGAGAAAAAGAGAGTGACATGGGGAGTGTGACTTCAGAGACAGTGGCAGATATGCCTGAAGAGCCTGTAATGTCTTCTGGCAAAACACGAGACGCAGTTTTGGTCTCTGCTGCTGACAAGGTGGAACAGCAGCACATGATGGGTGAAATACATACACAGGTAGAGATGGTGCAAGGTGCTTCTCAGGTGCCTGAGCCAGTTTCAAGCGTGTGTAAAAATGACACCAAAGAGCGAGCTGGGTCCACTGAAGTCACTGGCACTGTTAAAGCGCACTTTTCAAAAGGCTTTCCCTGCCGCTCCAAATCAGGAGACGGAGGATGAAATAGATAGTGAGGATCATCAGTTGTTTGCAAAAAATAAGAGGTCATTGTCGAAAACTAGGGAGATGATGGGATTTGGAAAAAAAGAAAAAGTAGGTTTTGAAAGGACTTGTTTTGCTCTGATTATACCTCTGCACACATTACTAATGATTACAGTCGCATCCCTAAATGGTAACAGTTTGAGAAACATGAGCAAATTTGAGCAGGTTTTAGTGTCTGTTAAGGCAGACATGTTGTGTTTTCAAGAGACCAATTGGACAGATTCCAAAATACAGGAGATTAAGAGTAAATGGTCTGATTTAATTTTTGTAGTCATGGAAGTGATAAAACATGTGGTGTGGCTATTTTGATAAAAAAACGATGTGGTTCAAAATGTAAAACAAATATATGCTGACAATGATGGCAGACTTATTGCAATTGAATTTGAAGTGCAAAATGTAGTTTTTCGTTTAATCAATGTTTATGCTTCAAACATTGAATCTGAAAGGAGAGAAATGTTTCACAACTTAAAAACACTGTGCTCAGAAAACTGTATATTGATAGGAGACTTTAATGTGAGGTGTAGTAGAATGGATGCCTCTAGTTGTGCTAGATTCAGATATGACTCTTCTAGAAATGCATTATGGAAACTTATGAATGAGGAGAATCTAGTAGATATATGGAGGGCTGAAAATCCAAACAGAAGAGTGTTTTCTAGAAGGCAGGTGGTGCTAAAGGAATTAAAACAAAGCAGAATTGATTTATGTCTAGCAAAACAAGAATTGGTGCAGCATGTTAAGAAGATGGCATATAACTTTACAGCATATAGTGATCACGCAGTAATGTCATTTCAAATGGGTTTTGGTGTGGAGAGGAGAGGGGGAGGTGTCTGGTGTTTAAATGCCAGTCTGTTAAAGGAGGAAGGATATAGAAATGAAATTGTTGAATGTATTAATGATGAAATGTCTAATGTACTGTTAAAAGAGAATGTGTGTTTATGGTGGGAGGAAGTGAAAGGAAAAGTAAAAAACAGGAGTATTAGGTATGCTAGAAATCACAACCGGTTAGATAAGCAGAAAGAAACAATGCTTAGAAATAGGATGTTGCATGAACTTGAAAAGGCTGATACTGATCCAGACTATGATGTTGTGAATTATTTGAAAATCCATGCAGAGCTGGGTCGTTATGAAAAAAAGAAATGTTTGGGTGCTATTGTTAGGAGTAGGGCACAGTACGCTTTGGAGGGAGAGAAATGTACATCCTTTTTTTGGGGCTTGAAAAAGAAAACAAACTAAGAGTTACATTGTAGAGTTGGAAAATGAAAAAGGTGTAAAGGTAAACGATTTTGTTGAGATCTTAGATACAGTTGAATCCTTTTACAGAAATCTTTACAAAAAGAATGATGTAGATAAAGTATGTGTTGAATAAGTGCTGGATACAATTAGTGCCAAAGTATCTCAGGTAGATAGAATGATGTGTGATGAAGAGATTTCGATTATGGAAATCAAGGAAGCAATTGTTAACACTCAAGGCAATAAAAGTCCGGGTTTGGATGGTTTAACAAATGAGTTCTATAAAGTCTTTGTAGATATTTTGGCACCCATTTTAGGGAAGGTGTTTCATTATATGGAAGAGAATAAGGAAATCCCTGAGTCTATGTCAACTGGTATGTTAACGATTTTATTCAAGAATAGGGGCAGTAGATTCAAGTTAGAAAATTATAGGCCTATTAGTCTTCTAAATTCCGATTATAAGATATTGACTAAAGTGTTAGCGAATAGGATGAAAAAGGTGATTGGGAGTATTATTGCATCAACACAAGCCTACGGTATACCTGGAAGAGATGTTGCAGATGTAATTTGTACAATTAGAGATGTTGTTAATCAAATGAAAAATGAAGGCGGTATAGTATTAAGTTTGGATTTTAACAAAGCCTTTGATAGAGTGGAGCATAGCTTCCTATTACAGACTATGGAGAGGTTTGGTTTTGGGCCAAAGTTTGTAGCTTGGATCAACCTGTTGTACAGCGGGGCTAAAAGTTGTGTCAAATGTAACGGAGTGGTAACAGATACTTTTCCTGTAGAGAGGTCAGTAAGGCAGGGCTGTCCTTTGTCAGCTCTGTTGTACAGTATTTCTACAGAACCGTTAGCTACTTTAATAAATAGTAATAAAGAGGTAAGGGGTGTCGGAATCCCAGGTGGTGGTATCAGTGTTGTACATCAGTACGCTGATGACACTACTTGCACTGTGAAATATATAGGAAGCATTGGAAGCATTATGAGAATCATAGATATATATGGTAAGGCATCGGGCGCTAAAGTTAATATAGAGAAGACTGAAATAATGTTTGTTGGGGATATCGATGCAAATAAGTGTGAGATTCCATTCAAGATAGCAAGGGATTTTATTAAAGTGCTGGGAGTAAACATTGGTGTAAAGGAGAAAGAGGCAAAAGATATAACTTGGACTGGGATCCTTAATAAAGTCAAGCTAACGTTAAATTTCTGGAAAAATAGAAAATTAAGGTTAAAAGGTAAAGTAATTGTTGCAAATGCTTTGGTATTATCTAAATTTGTGTATGTTTTGGGAGTCCTGGACATGCCTGAGTGGGTGCTAAATGAATTAAATAAGGTGGTGTCTAATTTTATATGGGATGGTAAAGGTGTTAGAATATCTCAGAAAACATTGATAGCTGACTATGTGGATGGAGGTTTAAAACTTGTAGATTTAGATGTCAAAAGAAAAGCTATTAGGATAAAAACAGTAAAGAAATATTTGTATGACAGTGAAGATTATGGCTGGAAACACTTCTTTAAGGTCTACTTAGAGGAGAGTGGTGGATGTGGAGATAATGGTTTATTGATGGGGCTTAAAAGGAAAATGTTTGAAAAAGGTACCAGATTTTTATAAAGAGGTGCTAAATGCATGGGCAGAGTTGTTGCCTAATGTATATTATGAATGTGGTCATATTGACCTGATTATGAATCAACCTATATTTCTGAATGAGAAAATCAAGAACAAAGAACAAGTTTTGTATAATAAAGTATTTAGGAGTGCAGGTCTACGACAAATAAAAGATTATACCTATGAGGTAATTCCAGGGTTTTTACCTGAAGAAGCTATTTTTGATATTATCAAGGAATGGGATGAAGAGGTGGGAAGGGGAACAGTGAATAATATGTATGACAAGATAAAGAATAGCATACCAAGCGCATGGGTGGATTTAATAAATAGTGAGGTTGAAAGAGAAAATCTGTTTGTATTTCCTAATTTGTTCATTGGTAGCAGTGAGAAGAAAGTACATTTATCTACTATACCAGTGAAAATATTGTATAGAATAATGGTAGGAAAATGTTATAGAAGGCCGGCTGCTGAAAAATTTTGGAAAACAGTTTTTCCAGAATTGGATGAAAAAAAGATATGGGAAAATTTAAATGTAAAATATAATAGTAAGGAGTGTGAAAATAATGATTTTAAGTTAAGACACAATAGAATATTTACAAAGGTGGTGTTACATCAAATTAATTGTGAAGTAAAAAGGGAATGCGATATATGTGGATGTTTCCCAGAAACGCTTATGCATTTGTTTATAGAATGTGAGGAATTAAAAGATATGTTTTGTAAAGTTAAGGAAATGTTAAGTAAAAACTGGGGGTGATTTCTTGAAAAAAGTATGTGTGGGAGGAACTTGTGTTATTTGGAGTGTCTAGTAAATGTGATGGCGTTAATGTGTGCTTGTTGAATATTGTTTTGAGTTTTGTGAGGTATGCTATTTTTTGTAGGAGGAATTATGGTTTTTTTGACATGAAGAGGGTGAAGGTGTGGGGTATTTTTATATCACTGTTTAGTAAACACATGGATATGTTGTTTAATTATGGGATGGAAGATTTTGATGAACATTTTGTTGAGGGGTGTGGGTTGATTGCAAAGGTGGATGGTGGAGGAATCACTTATAATTTTTGAAAGAATTATTTTGAATATTTTCTTTGTTTTTTTATTTGATAGGGGGTGGCTTTTATCTGCCTATTTTGTGGGTGGAATTTGTTATGTCTTAGTCATGTCTGTTTTTTTTGTATAATAGTTTTTTTTGTATTTTTATTTCTTTGGGTTCTTTGATTTGATAGGGGGTGAATTGTTCACCTGCCTATGTTAGGCTAGTGTCTTCTGTATTGTTCTTTGTAATATTGTACTGTAAATATTGTAAAAAATTGAATTTTTTGATAATAAAAATAAAAAATAAAAAATAAAATAAAAATACACCCGATCTCGTCTGATCTCGGAAGCTAAGCAGGATTGGTCCTGGTTACTACTTGGATGGGAGACCCCCTGGGAATACCATGTGCTGTAAGCTTTTTGTTCCACTAGAGAGTGCTCTTGTGTCATGGAGCAACTGCCTTTTATTTATCACCCTAATAATATCATGTATTTTTATTGGACTAAATGCAGTGTGTATGTGCTGCCCTGCCCTGCCCTGATCAATTTAAATAATGGACAGTGCGTTTGCCTCAAAATATATGTGTCATGGAGCAACTGCCTTTTATTTATCACCCTAATAATATCATGTATTTTTATTGGACTAAATGCAGTTTGTATGTGCTGCCCTGGTCAAATTAAATAATAGACAAAGTGTTCCCCTCAAAATATAGGCATTACATTTAGCCTTTGTTTTTAGTCGGTTCATTAAGTTGCACGGAAATTCGAATCGCTGGTAAAAAAATTTAATTTCTTTATATAGTGTACCAAGAGTTGTTCACTCGCTTACGGCCATACCAGCCTGAATACACCCGATCTCATCTGATCTTGGAAGGTAAGCAGGATTGGGCCTGGTTAGTACTTGGATGGGAGACCTCCTGGGAAAACCATGTGCTGTAAACTTTTTGTTCCACTAGAGAGTGCTCTTGTGTCATGGAGCAACTGCCTTTTATTTATCACCCTAATAATATCCTGTATTTTTATTGGACTAAATGCAGTTTGTATGTGCTGCCCTGCCCTGCCCTGATCAATTTAAATAATAGACAGTGCATTTCCCTCAAAATATATGTGTCATGGAGCAACTGCCTTTTATTTACTTAATTACAGCTACTGATTGCAGTCTGCCACCCAGACAGCTGGCGTCGGGTAAGTTTGGCTTTATACATAGCTTGGGCTTTGTCGAGTAAGGCTTAAACTATGTATTTAGATTGTAGTTAGGTATTATAGGTAGGCATCGTGGGCTGTATATTACTAGGTATTATAGGTAGGCATCGTGGGCTGTTGTGGGTAGTTGTTGTATGTAGTTATTGTAGGTTACTTTGTATTCGGCGGTGCGGCGGTGCCGGTGTAGCACGGCTAGCTAGCTAACTCACCTTCTGGACTAGTTGGAGTAGCTATTAGCAACGGTAGCAACTAAATACAATATCCTTTTAGCCAGCTACATTCGTTCGCAGCGACGCCGTTTTTCAAACAAAGTCAACACAGCAGCCATTGCTAGCTAGCCAACACTACCAGCTAGTTGTACTGTGGTAGCTAAATACAATATCTTTGTGCTAGCTAGCCAACGTTTAATTATTGCTGCGTTATGAAAGAACTAGACACGGACACTAATTATCTGTTTAGTGTGTTAACACACTATTGGTAGTTTGTTGTAACCAAGTATTGGTGCTAAACTGTGTGTTATTGGATGCTAGCATGCTAGTCAGCTATGGCGTCATAGTTAGCTAGCTGAATAAAGTAAGTTGAGTCTATTCCTTGAAACATTGAACCGCTGTAGTTTACAACAATTCTAATTTCTAAAGTGGAAGTTGGGAGAGTTTTATTCGGGTGGTTCAGTGAAACAATTATAGTTTCTGAGGTGGAAGTTGGGAGAGTTATATTTTTTTTTTGGGTAAGGGAGGCCCTGCTCTCTCCTTTCCCAGATGTTTAGTTCATTTCATTCCGATCTCCTCTGCATTATTGTAGCCATCTGCTACAGCCTGTCAACTATGCCTCTGCCTATCCCTGTTCTCTCCTCTCCGCACAGGCTACACAAACGCCTCACACCGCGTGGCTGCTGCCTCTCTAACCTGGTGGTCCCTGCACGCACCACACACCTGGAGTTCCAGGTCTCAGGCAGCCTCTGGAACTGCCGTTCTGCTGCCAACAAGGCTGACTTCATCCCAGCCTATTCTACCCTCCAGTCCCTCGACTTCCTGGCGCTGACGGAAACATGGATTACCACTGAAAACACTGCTACTCCTATTGCTCTCTCCTCGTCTGACCATGTGTTCTCGCATACCCCGAGAGCATCTGGTCAGAGGGGTGGTGGCACAGGAATCCTCATCTCTCCCAAGTGGTCATTCTCAATTTTTCCCCCTAACCCATCTGTCTATCTCCTCATTTGAATTCCACGCTGTCACAGTCACTAGCCCATTTAAGCTTAATATCCTTGTCATCTATCGCCCTCCAGGTTCCCTTGGAGAGTTCATCAATGAGCTTGACGCCTTCCTTTCCTGAGGATGGCTCACCCTTCACAGTTTTGGGGGATTTCAACCTCCCTACGTCTACATTTGACTCATTTCTCTCTGCCTCCTTCTTTCCACTCCTCTCCTCTTTTGACCTCACCCTCTCACCGTCCCCCCCTACTCACAAGGCAGGCAATACGCTTGACTTCATCTTTACTAGATGTTGCTCTTCTACTAATCTCACTGCAACTCCCCTCCATGTCTCCATCCACTACTTTGTATCCTTTTCTCTCTCACTCTCCTCCAACACTACTCACTCTGCCCCTACACAGATGGTAACGCGCCGCCGCAACCTTCGCTCTCTCTCTCTCCCACTACTCTCTCCTCTTCCATCCTATCATCTCTTCCCTCTGCTCAATCCTTCTCCCTCCAATCTCCTGATTCTGCCTCCTCAACCCTCCTCTCCTCCCTTTCTGCATCCTTTGACTCCCTGTGTCCCCTATCCTCCCGGCCGGCTCGGTCCTCCCCTCCAGCTCCGTGGCTTGATGACTCATTGCGAGCTCACAGAACAGAGCTCCGGGCAGCTGAGCGGAAATGGAAGAAAACTAAACTCCCTGCCGACCTGGCATCTTTTCACTCCCTCCTCTCTACATTTTCTTCATCTGTTTCTGCTGCTAAGGCCACTTTTCTACCACTCTAAATTCCAAGCATCTGCCTCTAACCCTAGGAAGCTCTTTGCCACATTCTCCTCACTGCTGAATCCTCCCCCCCCCCCCCTCCTCCCTCTCTGTGGATGACTTCGTCAACCACTTTGAAAAGAAGGTTGACGACATCCGATCCTCGTTTGTTAAGTCTAATGACACTGCTGGTCCTGCTCACACTGCCCTACCCTATGCTCTGACTTCTTTCTCCCCTCTCTCTCCAGATAAAATCTTGCGACTAGTGACTGCAGGCCGCCCAACAACCTGCCCGCTTGACCCCATCCCCTCCTCTCTTCTCCAGACCATCTCCGGTGACCTTCTCCCCTACCTCACCTCGCTGATCAACTCATCCTTGACCGCTGGCTATGTCCCTTCCGTCTTCAAGAGAGCGAGAGTTGCACCCCTTCTCAAAAAAACAACACTCGATCCCACTGATGTCAACAACTACAGACCAGTATCCCTTCTTTCTTTTCTTTCCAAAACTATTGAGCGTGCCGTCTTTAGCCAACTCTCTTGCTATCTCTCTCAGAATGACCTTCTTGATCCAAACCAGTCAGGTTTCAGGACTGGTCATTCAACTGAGACTGCTCTTCTCTGTGTCACGGAGGCTCTCCGCACTGCTAAAGCTAACTCTCTCTCTCTGCTCTTGTCCTTCTAGATGGATGGGAGACCGCCTGGTAATACCATGTGCTGTAAACTTTTTGTTCCACTAGAGAGTGCTCTTGTGTCATGGAGCAACTGCCTTTTATTTATCACCCTAATAATATCATGTATTTTTATTGGACTAAATGCAGTTTGTATGTGCTGCCCTGCCCTGATCAAATTAAATAATAGTCAGTGCGTTTCCCTCAAAATACATGTGTCATTGAGCAACTGCCTTTTATTTATCACCATAATAATATCATGTATTTTTATTGGACTAAATGCAGTTTGTATGTGCTGCCCTGCCCTGGTCAAATTAAATAATAGACAAAGCGTTTCCCTGAAAATATAGGCAGTACATTCAGCCTTTGTTTTTAGTCTGTTCATTAAGTTGCATGGAAATACGAATCGCTGATAAATGTTGTTCATGTCTTTATATAGTGTACCAAGAGTTGTTCCTGCACTTATGGCCATACCATCCTGAATATGCCTGATCTCGTCTGATCTCGGAAGTTAAACAGGATCGGGCCTGTTTAGTACTTGGATGGGAGACTGCCTGTGAATACCAGGTGCTGTAAGCTTTTTGTTCCACTTGAGAGTACTCTTGTGTCATGGAGCAACTGCCTTTTATTTATCACCCTAATAATATCATGTATTTTTATTGGACTAAATGCAGTTTGTATGTGCTGCCCTGCCCTGCCCTGCCCTGATCAATTTAAATAATGGACAGTGCGTTTCCCTCAAAATATATGTGTCATGGAGCAACTGCCTTTTATTTATCACCCTAATAATATCATGTATTTTTATTGGACTAAATGCAGTTTGTATGTGCTGCCCTGGTCAAATTAAATAATAGACAAAGCGTTCCCCTCAAAATATAGGCATTACATTCAGCCTTTGTTTTTAGTCGGTTCATTAAGTTGCACGGAAATTCGAATCACTGGTTAATTTTGTTCATTTATTTATATAGTGTACCAAGAGTTGTTCAATCGCTTACGGCCATACCAGCCTGAATACACCCGATCTCGTCTGATCTCGGAAGCTAAGCAGGATTGGGCCTGGTTAGTACTTGGATGGGAGACCGCCTGGGAATACATTGTGCTGTAAGCTTTTTGTTCCACTAGAGAGTGCTCTTGTGTCATGGAGCAACTGCCTTTTATTTATCACCCTAATAATATCATGTATTTTTATTGGACTACATGCAGTTTGTATGTGCTGCCCTGCCCTGCCCTGATCAATTTAAATAATTGACAGTGCGTTTCCCTCAAAATATATGTGTCATGGAGCAACTGCCTTTTATTTATCACCCTAATAATATCATGTATTTTTATTGGACTAAATGCATTTTGTATGTACTGCCCTGGTCAAATTAAATAATAGACAAAGCGTTTCCCTCAAAATATAGGCAGTACATTCAGCCTATTTTTTTAGTCGGTTCATTAAGTTGCACGGAAATTCGAATCACTGGTAAATTTTGTTCATGTCTTTATATAGTGTACCAAGAGTTGTTCACTCGCTTACGGCCATACCAGCCTGAATACACCCGATCTCGTCTGATCTCGGAAGCTAAGCAGGATTGGTCCTGTTTACTACTTGGATGGGAGACCCCCTGGGAATACCATGTGCTGTAAGCTTTTTGTTCCACTAGAGAGTGCTCTTGTGTCATGGAGCAACTGCCTTTTATTTATCACCCTAATAATATCCTGTATTTTTATTGGACTAAATGCAGTTTGTATTTGCTGTCCTAACCTGATCAAATTAAATAATAGTCAGTGCGTTTCCCTCAAAATATAGGCAGTACATTCAGCCTTTGTTTTTAGTCGGTTCATTAAGTTGCACGGAAATTCGAATCACTGGTAAATTTTGTTCATGTCTTTATATAGTGTACTAAGAGTTGTTCACTCGCTTATGGCCAAAACATCCTGAATATGCCTGATCTTGTCCGATCTCGGAAGCTAAGCAGGATTGGGCCTGGTTAGTACTTGGATGGGAGACCGCCTGGGAATACCAGGTGCTGTAAGCTTTTTGTTCCACTAGAGAGTGCTCTTGTGTCATGGAGCAACTGCCTTTTATTTATCACCCTAATAATATCATGTAATTTTATTGGACTAAATGCAGTTTGTATGTGCTGCCCTGCCCTGCCCTGATCAATTTAAATAATAGACAGTGCGTTTCCCTCAAAATATATGTGTCATGGAGCAACTGCCTTTTATTTATCACCCTAATAATATCATGTATTTTTATTTGACTAAATGCAGTTTGTCTATGCTGCCCTGCCCTGGTCAAATTAAATAATAGACAAAGCGTTTCCCTCAAAATATAGGCAGTACATTCAGCCTTTGTTTTTAGTCGGTTCATTAAGTTGCACGGAAATTCGAATCACTGGTAAATTTTGTTCATGTCTTTGTTCATGCCTGATCTCGTCCGATCTCGGAAGCTAAGCAGGATTGGGCCTGGTTAGTACTTGGATGGGAGACCGCCTGGGAATACCAGGTGCTGTAAGCTTTTTGTTCCACTAGAGAGTGCTCTGGTGTCATGGAGCAACTGCCTTTTATATATCACCCTAATAATATCATGTAATTTTATTGGACTAAATGCAGTTTGTATGTGCTGCCCTGCCCTGGCAAATTAAATATTAGACAAAGCGTTTCCCTCAAAATATAGGCAGTACATTCAGCCTTTGTTTTTAGTCGGTTCATTAAGTTGCACGGAAATTCGAATCACTGGTAAATTTTGTTCATTTCTTTATATAGTTTACCAAGAGTTTTTCACCTGTTTACGGCCATACCAGCCTGAATACGCCCGATCTCGTCAGATCTCGGAAGCTAAGCAGGTTTAGGGCTGGTTAGTACTTGGATGGGGGACCACCTTGGAATACCAGTTGCTGTAAAAGAATGTATGAAGTGGTATGATAATCTGTGTTATATGCTGAGATGTGAAATATGAAGCTATGATATGTAAAAATAAGCTGTGAAGTTATGATGGGTTATTAGGAGCTGTGATATAAGAAGCTTTGACATGTAATTAGAAGCTATGGTGTTTCATAAGGAGCTATGACATGATATAGGAAGCTATGATGTGAGGAATTAAAAAAAATTAAAAATACACCTGATCTTGTCTGATCTCGGAAGCTAAGCAGGATTGGGCCTGGTTAGTACTTGGATGGGAGACCGCCTGGGAATACCAGGTGCTGTAAACTTTTTGTTCCACTAGAGAGTGCTCTTGTGTCATGGAGCAACTGCCTTTTATTTATCACCCTAATAATATCATGTATTTTTATTGGACTAAATGCAGTTTGTATGTGCTGCCCTGCCCTGATCAATTTAAATAATAGACAGTGCGTTTCCCTCAAAATATATGTGTCATGGAGCAACTGCCTTTTATTTATCACCCTAATAATATCATGTATTTTTATTGGACTAAATGCAGTTTGTATGTGCTGCCCTGATCAATTTAAATAATAGACAGTGCGTTTCCCTCAAAATATAGGCAGTACATTCAGCCTTTGTTTTTAGTCGGTTCATTAAATTGCACGGAAATATGAATCACTGATACATTTTGTTCATGTCTGTATATAGTGTACCAAGAGTATTTCCTGCGCTTACGGCCATACCAGCCAGACTATGCCTGATCTCGTCTGATCTCGGAAGCTAAGCAGGATCGGGCCTGGTTAGTACTTGAATGGGAGACCCCCTGGGAATAACAGGTGCTGTAAGCTTTTGTTCCACTAGAGAGTACTCTTGTGTCATGGAGCAACTGCCTTTTATATATCACCCTAATAATATCATGTAATTTTATTGGACTAAATGCAGTTTGTATGTGCTGCCATGCCCTGCCCTGATCAATTTAAATAATAGACAGTGCGTTTCCCTCAAAATATATGTGTCATGGAGCAACTGCCTTTTATTTATCACCCTAATAATATCATGTATTTTTATTGGACTAAATGCAGTTTGTATGTGCTGCCCTGCCCTGGTCAAATTAAATAATAGACAAAGCGTTTCCCTCAAAATATAGGCAGTACATTCAGCCTTTGTTTTTAGTCGGTTCATTAAGTTGCACGGAAATTCGAATCACTGGTAAATTTTGTTAATGTCTTTATATAGTGTACCAAGAGTTGTTCACTCGCTTACGGCCATACCAGCCTGAATACACCCATCCTGATTGGAGAAGTGACGACAGGTGCGAGGTTTGAGCTGTGAGTGAGTGTTTGCTGAAGAGTGTTTGCTCGAGAGCTATTTTTGTTAATTATTTGGATTTCGAAATATATTTTTTTGTTTGTTCTTGCAGTTGAATAGTTTTAAGTTTGGTTAGTCTTCCCCCCTTGCAGTTTTGCTGCTTGGGGGAGAGTTTTCTCTTTTCTGATTCTTTTTTTGAATCACTATGACGGACAACATGGAAATGACAAACGGAATGGACAAAGACAACGAAAGGGCGCAACGGAAGAAAAATGAAGATAAAGAAGGAATGAAATATGGCAAAGAATACACGGTGGCAATTGAGTTGGTAGGAGAAGACAAAGTGACGACAATGGAACTACTACGAGCAATTAAGGAGGGGTGTGGAGAGGTGGTGGGATGCCGAATGAAAGGAGAAAAAAAAGTATGAAGTTACGATGAGAAACGGAAAAGGAAAAGAACGTTTAATGGATGGAATATGGATAAAGGACACCAGGATTTTGGCGAGAGATGTTAATGTGAAGGAATTGGTGGTGTCTTTTATGAATCTCCCAGTATATGTAGAAGATGGTGTGATACTGGGTAAGCTGAGTAGCTGGGGGAGTGGAAGCCGTTTCGGAGATAAGGAGGAGAGTTTGGCCAGGAACGGAGGTGGTTGATGGGACACGTTTTTGCAAAGTCAAGTTCACAGAAAAAGTGACATCATTGCCTTACTCTACAAGAATTGAGACGTTGGAGGGAGCAGAATATTTTAGGGTCCTTCATGACAAATAGGTCAGAGTGTGTCGGTTGTGTATTCAACCCGGGCACATAGTTAAAGACTGCCCTGAATTTAAGTGTTTCAAATGTGGCAAGCAAGGACACTATGCGAGAGAATGTGTCGGAGAGAAGGAAAGGAATTTCTGTGGTGGATGCAGAAAGAGATTGGCGGAGTGCAACTGTGGAGAGGTTATGGCTGAAGAGGGGAGTCAAGCACTATTCGAGGAAGCAGGTGTATTGTCGCAAGAAGGAGAAGAAGATGGAGGAGAGGACGTGGTGGAGAGTGGAGAGACGGAGGAAGGAAGAAGGGAGAAGGACCAGAAGATGAATGAAATTGGGAGTAGTATGGACTCAGAAATAAGAAGAGGGAGTTTTCAGGAGGAGGGGGAGTGGACTGGGGGAAGCACGGGGGACTCACAGGTTTTGGGGGGATAGCACAGTACTAACAAGTACCTCGGGGGTGAAGAAATGGAGAGGGGTTCGAGTTTGAGAACAATAACAGAAACGACAACGACGGCTATACATGAGACGGAGATGAACACGGGAGCACAACGATGACAATACCAGAGACGGAGATGAACATGGGGAGCACAACGGATGAGGGTGACAAGAAGTTGAGTTGGCTGGATAACATGGACTTGGAGGAGATATCGGACACGGATGATGGAGAAAAGAGTGAAAGAACGAGGGAAGGATACAGGAAGAGGAAAGCGGGGGAAGAGGGAGAGGGAAAGGGGGGAAGAGGAAAGAAACTGGATAACAGGTAGAGGATAATGAAATTATATTTTACTATTTTATTATTTATTAGAATGGTAAATATAATGTCAATAAATGCAAATGGTTTGAGAACTATGGGAAAATTTAATAGAATAGTACAAATGAAGAATTCAGATATTTTATGTATTCAAGAGACGCACTGGGATAATGCATGTGTTTTAGGAGTTAAAAAAATATGGAGGGATTTTATTTATGTTAACAATGGCAGGGGAAATTCAAGTGGGGTTGCAATTTTATTAAGGAAGGATGTAGTAGAAAATGTGAAGAAGATATATAATGATAATAATGGGAGGATTTTAATTTTGGATTTTGAATATATGAATAGGGTTTTTAGGATTATAAATATTTATGCTACTGAATAATGAGATAGAGCGAAATAATTTATTTTTAGAAGTAGGGAAATGGTGTAAGGGTAACTGTATTTTAGTAGGGGATTTTAATGTAAAAATGAATAGATTAGATATGAAAAGGGGAGCTATTTTTAGAAATGACGTATCTAGGGGGGTCTTAAGGAAGATTATGTTTGAAAACAGTTTGATTGATATATGGAGGGAGGAGAATCCGAACAAGAGAGGAATTTCTAGAAGGCAGGTGGTTTTAGGGGAGTTGAAACAGACGCGAATAGATCTGGTTTTAGTAAATGAGGGTTTAAGGAATTTTATGAAAGAAATTAAGTATGTTTTTACAGCTTTTAGTGATCATGCGGCGGTGGTATTTTCTTGTGGAGTAAGGACACATACTAAATCTGGTGGGCTGTGGTGTTTAAATAATAGCTTGCTAGAGGAGGAAAATTATATTGAGATGATATCAGAATGTATTGGGGAGGCCAAAAGACAACAGTTAATGGAGGTGAATATGGGGTTGTGGTGGGAGGAGCTGAAAACCAAATGTAAGGAATTGACTATAAAATATGCTGTTAAGAGGAATTATTTTTTGAAAAAGAAGGAGAGGAAACTACGTAAGAAGGTTAAACATGAACTTGAGTGTATAGAAAAGGATGAAGGTCATGGGGTGGAGGATTATTTACTGGCTAAGGATGCACTTGATGAATATGAGAAGAAGAAATGTAATGCGGCGATTGTAAGGAGTAGAGTGCAATATGCGATAGAGGGGGAAAGGTGTACTTCATTTTTCTTGAATTTAGAAAAAGAAGACAAGAGAAGATTTATATTACGGAGTTAATTAATGATAAAGGGGAAAAAGGTTAATGATTTGGTGGGGATTCTGGATACGGTCGAGAGATATTATGAATGCTTATTTAAAAAGAAGAGGTTAATGATTCCTGTATGGATAAGGTGCTTGAACACGTGGATACTAAGTTAACAGAAGGGGAAAAAAACATGTGTGATGAAGATATGAGTCTAACTGACATTAAGGAGGCCATATTAGATGCTAATTGCAATAGGAGTCCGGGGTCTGATGGCCTAACTGCGGAATTTTATAAATCTTTTGCAGATTTGTTGGCTCCAATTTTAAGAAAACTGTATGAATATATTGAAAAGACTCAAGTGGTGCCAGATTCGCTGGCCACAGGAGTTTTAACCATACTGTATAAAAATAAAGGGGAGTCGTGGTAAATTTGGATAATTATCGACCGTTGACACTTTTAAATTGTGATTATAAGATCTTAGCCAAGGTCTTAGCTAATAGAGTTAAAAAGTTATGGGAGGAGTAATAGCAGAGACACAAGGATATAGTGTACCAGGGAGGGATATTTCTGACACAGTGGGAACAATAAGGGATGTGATAAAGCATATGGGGGAGGAAGGGGGGTTTGTGATGAGTTTGGATCTAAATAAGGCTTTTGATAGAGTTGATCATTCCTTTTTACTGCGTACACTTGGGAAATTTGGGTTTGGTGAAAGAATGATAGGTTGGATTAGACTACTGAATGGATATGCAAGGAGCAGAGTAAAATGTAATGGGATTTTAACAGATTCTTTTCCTCTGGAGAGATCTGTTAGGCAGGGATGTCCGTTATCAGCTGCTCTTTATAGTTTATCGGTGGAGCCGCTTACAGCAATGATTAAAGCAAACAAATTAATTCGAGGTATACGGATACCGGATGGGGGGGAGAGTGTTATACAGCAATATGCGGATGATACTACATGTACTGTGATAGATGTTGAAAGTGTGAAGAATGTAATGGAGTGTTTTGAGGTATATGGCAAGGCATCAGGGGCAAAACTTAATGTTGAAAAATCTGAAATAATGTATGTGGGGATAGATGAAAAAAGTGGACTGTGGATTCCCTTTCAAAAAGGCTGAAGGTTATATAAAGACTTTAGGGGTGGTTTTGGGGGTGGATAAAGAAGGGACGAGAGATGAGACATGGACTGGGGTTTTGAATAAAATAAAACATACTCTATCCTATTGGAAGGCAAGAAAACTGTTCTTGAGGGGGAAGGTGGTGGTGATTAATTCTTTGGTGGCATCCAAATGTATCTATGTTCTAGGTTCGTTGGATATGCCACAATGGGTGTTAAAAGAATTCAATGGTTTGGTTACAGATTTCCTATGGGAGGGGAAGGGGACTAGGATTGCAAGGGCAACTCTTATCTCGGATTTAAAGGATGGGGGGTTGAAATTGGTGGATCTGGATGTGAAGAGAAAAGCAATGAGAATAAAAACTGTGCAAAAATACTTATATGGGGAGGTAGATTATGGATGGAAAAGGGTTTTTTAAACATTTTTTGTACAGAAGTGGGGGTTGTGAAGAAAGTGGATTATTGATGTCATGGAAGAAGGATATGTTGGAGGGTTTGCCTGAGTTCTATAAAGAGGTGTTCTTGGCATGGGGGGAATTTCTTCCTAAGATTGAGTACACATGTACAAATAAGGACAACATATTTAATCAGCCTGTGTTTTTGAATCCGAAAATAGAGAGTGGTGGGAAGGTGCTGTACAACAAAATGTTCATGAAGGCTGGGTTAATATTGGTAAAAGATTTTCTTTATGAGGTTATACCGGGGTTTTTAAGGGGGCAGGCAATTCTGGATACTGTGTGGGAGGTTGATGATACAGTGGAGAGAAAATTAGTATTGCAGATATACGAAAGAATTAAATTATGCATTCCGGGTGAGTGGATAAAAGTGATAAATGGGGAGGGGGGGAATATGAGGACTTGTATGTGCTGCCAAGTCTCTATGTGGGTAAAGGATCGGGGAAACAAGTTTTATCAAAAGTAACACAGAAAAGATTGTACAAGTGTATGTTGAAGTCTGTGTGTGTGAGGCCTGCGGCTGAGAGGATGTGGAGAAAAATGTTTATTGATTTGGATGTTTCTTTGATGTGGGAGAATTTGGTTTTGTTTGGGAATAAACGAAATTGTGAGAACATGGATTTTATGATACGGCATAATCGTATATACACAAATATTATTTTACATCAGATAAACCGCGATGTACGGCGGGAATGTGATGTGTGTATGATGAAGCCAGAGTCTTTATTGCATTTATTTGTTGAATGTCCAAGTCTGACAGGTTTTTTTAAGGAAGTAAAAATTTTGTTGTGGAGGCACTGGAGAAAAGAGTTTTTAGAAAGTTTTGTATGGGATAGGTTAATATTATTTGGAGTAATGGGGAAATGTTTGGGTGTGAATGTGTACCTGTTGAATATTGTTTTGAGTTTTGTGAGGTATGCAATTTACTGTAGAAGGAATATGAAACATTTTGAAGGGAAAAAGGTGAATGTCTGGGTAATCTTTAAAGCAGGTTTAAGAAAGCAGGTGGAATTAATGTATAATGCAAAACTAGAGAAATTTGAAAGTATGTTTATAAAGGGGAGTACTTTAGTGTCTATGGAGGAGGGAGGAGGGGGAGTTAGGGTTAACTTCTGAAATGGAGTATGTCTAATGTCTATATTAGATTATGTATTTTATGTTGATTAGTGAATAAGGATGGTGTAATTATGGGATGGAAGATTTTGATGAACATTTTGTTGAGGGGTGTGGGTTGTTTGCAAAGGTGGATGGTGGAGGAATCACTTATAATTTTTGAAAGAATTATTTTGAATATTTTCTTTGTTTATTTTTATTTGGTAGGGGGTGGCTTTTATCTGCCTATTTTGTGGGTGGAATTTGTTATGTCTTAGTCATGTCTGAGTTTTTTTTGTATTTTTATTTCTTTGGGTTCTTTGATTTGATAGGGGGTGAATTGTTCACCTGCCTATGTTAGGATAGTGTCTTCTGTATTGTTCATTGTAATATTGTACTGTAAATATTGTAAAAAATTGAATTTTTTGATAATAA